>NC_134884.1:22151113-22158613 GCF_041734735.1 Babylonia areolata
AAGGCTCTTCTATGGCGAGCTGCAACAAGGGAAGAGATCACACGGAGGTCAGAAGAAGCGCTTCAGAGATACTCTGAAAGTCTCTCTGAAAGCGTTTGATATCAACCCTGACTCCTGGGAGGAATCTGCAGTGGACCGTGACAAATGGCGCGCTGCTGTGCACAAAGGCGCCAAGTTGTGCGAGGCCAACAGGACTGCTGCAGCTGTTCAGAAGAGGCAGGCCAGAAAGTCACGGGCAAACAAGCTCCCTGACAATGGTATGCCTCTCTTTGTCTGCCCCAACTGTCAGCAAACATTTCATGCGCAGATTGGACTATTCAGCCATCTGCGCATTCATAGATAGATTCATGAGCATCCTCCCCCCCCCCACCCCACCACCACCCTCCCCCCTTCCCCCAGCTGGATGACAACGATGGTCATCATCGATCTCGATGGACACACCACCACCAAAGCGCTGTGCTCTGTGTATCGCTGCGCGTGTTTGTCATGTTGAAGACAAGGACAATGATGATGCTCATGAAGATGGTGACGACGATGACGACAAGGATGACGGTGATATCAATGATGATGATGATGATGACTACGACCATGATATCAATCATGATGATGATTATGATGATGATGATTATAAATGCATCATATCTAGCACTTACATTTGTGTTAGCCTGTGACGCAAAGTTCTAATGTTTCTTTATTATATTCTTGTTTCTTTCTTCTTCTTCTTTTCTTTAAAAAAACAAAAAACAATTTACAACGCATCCTGAAACTGCGCCGATCCGCTAATTTGTCGTCTAAAGACGTCGGTTTAACGGATATGTGACACGCGTATTAAAGTAATAAGTAATATATGGCACAGAACAAGCATGGCTCGATGCAGACTTAGAACTTTAGCCCTATTAATGTTAACAAAAAATGGTTCTCTGCTGACACGTCCGCACGGTCCCCTTGTCCAATGTGTGGTGCTTCAGTTGAAGATGAAACTCATTTCCCGTTTATGTGTATCATGAAGAAATTCGAAATAAATGCTTAATTTTCAACGGTGAAAACCTAGAGAACATGATCCTTACCAGTACGCTTTTGATAGATGAGGAAGTAAGAATAAGATCACTAGCAAAATTTATCGCCCTTGCTTGGGATTGTCGGAAAAAGAAACTATCTTCGGGAGCCTTATAGTTAACGAAAAAATAAAATAAAATAAAATAAAAAAAACAAACAAGAACACTGTTACCCCGATGACAGTTCCACAGTTTATAATTTTGAATGACTTTGTAGAAAGTTGAATGGTCGAGCTTTTTTAATTTTCCTTTTTTTTAAAAATCTTAACAATATGCTGTACTTTATAATTTTGTTGATGTTATTGTTGTTGTTGTTCGTCTTTAATTTTCTTTTTACTCTTAGCAATGTGTCAATTTCTCTGTAAACCGTCTGATCTGCTTTGTATAACACACACACACACACACGCGCGCGCGCGCACACACACACACACACACACACACACACACAAAGACAACAACAAAAAAAAGTCCACCTTTCTCCAAACCCGCCTCCCTCCTTCCCCCGCACACTCATGTACAAACACACACACACACACACACACACACACACACACACACACAGAGGAAAAGCAAAAGGGGTTTGACAGGTAAATATTACCCAATTCAATACCCCACAATCCCAATAATATCCTGAGGGAATTATGTGGACACAGAGACATCAAGACATGTCCCAGTCTCGCTGTATCTTTGTGTGTGTGTGTGTGTGTGTGTGTGTGTGTGTGTGTGAGAGAGAGAGAGAGAGAAGGAGGGGGTGTGGGAGGGGCGGGGGAGAGGGGAGTGAGCGTGTGTGTATAAGCACTTCAAGTGTTTCTGCAAGTGATTCTTTTAACAATGGATGCAAAATTTGTATTTTCGAGAACCAGGATTAAAAGAGAAGGAAAATATTAAACAGACAATTCAGAGAATAAACGTTTATTTGCGGTCCCTGACACAGACCCATAATCTCTCTCTCTCTCTCTCTCTCTCTCTCTCTCTCTCTCTCTCTCTCTGTCTCTCTCTCTCTGTGTCTCTGTGTCTCTGTCTCCATGTCTCTCTGTCTCTGTCTCTCTGTCTCTCTCTCTCTCTCCCTGAGTGTGTGTGTGTGTGTGTGTGTGTGTGTGTGTGTGTGTGTGTGTGTGTGTGTGTTTGTTTGTGTGTGTGCATGTGTGCGTGCGTGCGTGCGTGCTTGCGTGTGTGTGTGTGTGTGTGTGTGTGATAGTGCTCATCGATTTCTGGCTTCTTCTAAGATTTCAAAAATACGAAATGCCAGTTCTTCAAACACGGCTGATAATTATATGTTAATTGTCATGCCACCCACTGCCCCTCACTCCCACCCTCCCCACGCTATTTTCACCGAAACCGTTATTATTCCAAACGGCCTTACATTAAAAAAATTATTTAAAAAAAAAAGGGGGGGAAGAATATAGGAATGGAAGCATGAAAAAAGAAAGTCGTAATGGAAGTAAGTGAAATTGTTAAAAAGAAACAAAAAAATCATCTTGACCATTCACGCGTGAAATTTAATCGAAGGATTGGGTTCCCCATTTGGACTGTCACGATTCTCTTGAGTGTGAGACAGTCACGTCAGAAAGGCCCTGCCGCTCACTCTGAACTTACAGCCGGCATTTTCTCTTCACGTCCAAACTTGCAAAATGAAATAATAAACACATGCAATGGAAAATAATAGATAGAAATAAATATGTGCATGAATAGAAATGAATATAATATTATATTAGTATAAATGAATAATATTGATATGAAAGAATAATATTAATTAATTGATATGCTACTCTTATATGTGCGCGAATTCACACACACACACACACACACACACACACACACACACACACACACACACACACACACACACACACACACACACACACACACACACACACACACACACACACACACACACACAACACAACACACACACACACACACACACACACACACACACACACACACACACACACACACAACACAACACACACACACGTCACGTATCACTTGAGTGATGAAGCATATTCAATAAAAATGATTATATTGGATCACTCCTTTTTTTGTCACAACAGATTTCTCTTTGTGAAATTATGGCTGCTCTCCCCATGGAGAGCGCGTCGCTACACTGAGGGCGCCACCAATTTTCTTTAGATATTTTTTTTTCTGCCAGCAATTCTATTTGTTTTCCTATCGAAATGGATTCCCGTGGGTTCTTTTACGTGCGCTAAGTGCATGCTGCTCACAGGACCTCGGTTTATCGTCTTATCCGAATGACTAGCGTCCAGACCACCACTCAAGGTCTAGCGGAGGGGGGAAAATACTGGCGACTGTGCCGGGGTTCGAACCAGTACGCTCAGATTCTCTCGCTTCCTAGGCAGACGCGTTATCTCTAGACCATCACTCCACTCCATAGTATCTAAGCAATCTGGGCTTGAGAAGAAATACGTGCCAGCAAGGTGATGACTAGACTGACACGATGGAAGAGTAGAGTACAGAAACGATCTATGCGGATGGCAGATTAATAACACTGCTATCTTGTGGCCTTCTAACGTAGCGTGAAGATTGACGCTGGCTTCTCCTTGTGGGTGATCATGTGGAAATGATGGGAAGGGGATGGAGAGGTGGAGGGGTTGAGGGGGGCGGGGGGGGGGGTTGAGGGGGGAGCGTTTGAGTCATGACAGAGAGATTCACTGGGGGATAGAAGTGCACGTTGATAGGATCGTTGTGGAGAGAGTGGGTGGAGGTATGTGGAAGAAAGCGTTTTTCATTCTTTTTCTTCTTCTTTTTTTTTATTTATTTATTTTTTTTTATAGTTCTTGTTTGTATGATTTCTGTTCGTGAAAATCCTTTTAAACAAATGAAAGGTCAAATGAAATTTTTCACATGGACACACACACACACACACACACACACACACACACACACACACACACACACAGAGAGAGAGAGAGAGAGAGAGAGAGAGAGAGAGGGAGAGAGATGGACAAAGATATAGCCAAACACCACTTAATTACAGACACTCACATTCTTTACACAAGTAAAGTCAAACTCCAGTCACTGATCGGTTAATGCCGTGGCGTGGCGCGGTGTGAAGATGGACAGCGGTACGTTCCCTCCCCCCCCCCCCCTCCCCTGATGGTTCAATCACTTAGAAACCTTACAGCAGCAGACCAGAAAGGGGCCACATCCTTCTGCACACATCCATTCTTCATGAAGACAAGCCTCGCAAGAGAAGCCGATCCTCCCCCAGAGGACCAGTCATGGCTTTGGAACTGATCTTTACAGTTGCTGTCACGTCCTCCGACAAATACTAAGAAAGCGGCGTGGTATTGATTGTGATTTTTGTTTAGAAGTTAAAGATAGTGTTGAACTTATATTCTGGCGATGCCATTACTCGAAACGCTTTTGGACAAGTCTAGAAGAACTATTAAAAATAAACTGTACAGTGTGTGAAAATTTGAAGTTCAATGAATGTATAATACTGTTTGGTTTCCATGCTGATATGAAGACAGACTCAGTGCTTGATTTATTAATCCTCCTGGGAAAGATGTATATATATATATATATATATATATATATATATATATATATATAAATGTAAGTTAGATAAATGCCTTCCAAATATTCACGCTTTTGAGCATTACATTGTTTCAAGATACAAAATCGAAGAATATAACGCTAAGATCGCATGTGAAACACACAGCTTCAAAATAAAATGGTTGCCATACTTACCTTTAATTAGAAACAACATATAAAAACAATATTTCAAACCATGTATGGAAATAAAACACAACTAAGTTAGATGTTGAAAAAAATGGTGCAAGTTGATATGTAGGGATATGGATATCTATTACTTTTTTTTTTTGGAAGACTTATTTAAAATGACTTATTCAAACATTCTCAGTTGTCTTTACTTAGAATGTTATATGTGTATATCAATCATATGTGTTTTTTGTGTGTGTTTTTTTAATGTTGTTGCTTGTTTTTGTTTTATTTTCCTATTGTTACTATGTTTTTGTCAGATTTGTCTTTTCTCTTTTCCCAATATATGTATTTATTCATTTATATCTTCATGTCAATTGTCCATGTGTTATAAAAATGGGAAAATAAAAAAAAAGCTTAAAAAAAAAACGGCGTGGATGGAGGGCGTGGGGGTGTTGGTAGGTGGGGGGCGTGGGGGGGATGAGGGTTGGGGGGGGGGGGACGCAGCTATCTGTTTAATCATGACTAATCGAAGCAAGGAAGCATTACAAGCTGTAGGTTCATTCATTGGAATGGGTTTTTCCATGTGATCCTGGTATTATTTTCTTCTGGCTTAATGGTACTTTTCATCTGGAATAGAATATGATTTCTTTTCATTATTAAAAAAAAAAAAAAAAAAAAAAAAGGGGGGGGGGGGGGGGGTATCCCAGAGACAATTTACCAGAAACTGCCAGTTGAACTATTAACTATGTGATGAACAGCTGCCTTATTTTATTTGTTTGTTTTGTTTTTTGTTTACTTGATGTTCTTGTTTTTTCATCAGAAAATACTCTGGACTAGAAAAAAAAGAAAGCTAAACTGCAGTATGGAAAAAAAAACCCAAAAAGCTCTCGGTCTATTTAATGAGTAACTGAGCAAGGTTTTTACGTATTGAAATGGCCTACTTCTGTCTTCTCTCTACTTGTTCGTCTTGCTGTTGTTGTTTTGTTGTTGTTATTTGTCATCGTTGTTGTTTTTGTTGTTAGTGTTGTTGTTATTGTTGTTGTTGCTCTTTTTCTTCTTTTCTTCTTTTTCTTCGTTTTCGCCTCATACGGTACTAGGAGAACCTCTGGACCAGACCAGTCAAAGTGACTGAGGTCATTTAAGGGCTTCCTTTCAATCACGAACAGCTGGTGCCGCCAGTGGCTGTTTCTGGCGGGTGGATGGAGTGTGTCGGAGGACAACAAATGGAACCGAACAGCAGCGAAGCAGAGAAGCCTGAGAAGGGAACAGGAAGGCCGGGAGGGGGGGGGGGGGACGACGAGGAGGAAGGAGTGTGTGTGTGTGTGTGTGGAGGGGGGGGGGGTTGCTGAGGTGAGGCCGTGCTGAGTGTGGAAGCACTGTTGATGCTGTCCTTTACTCTGTGTGTGTGTGTGTGTGTGTGTGTGTGCGTGCGCGTGCATGCGTGCGTGCGTACGTGTATGAGACAGTGCTTCTATGATTTCGAAAAACAAATAAAATTGCACGCAGGAAAAAATACAAAATAAGGGTGGCGCTGTAGTGTAGCGACGCGCTCTCCCTGGGGAGAGCAGCCCGAATTTCACACAGAGAAATATGTTGCGATAAAAAGAAATACAAATACAAATCATCGTCAAAAAAAAAAAAAAAAGAAAAAAGTAGAAAGCTGACTGAGGGTACAGACTTAAAAGAAAGAAAAAAAAAAGAAGCAAACAACAACAAGGACAAAACGTAAGAATACACATGTACACAATTGACTTATGTAGGTCTTGGTAGATTTTACAGCTAGGTTCTTTATTCCGTCCTTCACAATGTAAGTGAATATAAATTGCTAAATTAGTCGATGTAGTTATGTGTTCGTTTATCTATCCGAAATAAGATTCGCAACAGTTTCAATCAAATTGCCATCAGTTCATTTCACACCCTCATACCCCTCCCCCTTCCCCCCCCCCCCCCCCCCCCCCCCCACCCCCACTCCACACACACACACACATACACGTGCTCACACACACACACACAAGCTCGCGCGAGCCCTCTCGTTGTGTGGCAAAGCACACAGTGATATCTAAGCATCTTGGTCTCAGAAGACCAGATTACAGAAGCTATCAAAAGAAGATGACAGATATAATTGCACCACTATTCTTGTGGTCTTCTGACGAAGCGTGAAACTCGACACTGACTCCTTCTTGTGGGTGATCATGTGAGAATGATGGGGGGGCATCAGACATGGCAGAGGGCGGTTCCATTGGGGGATAGATGTCCGCGCTGAGAGGATGGTTGTGGAGAGAGAGGGTGGAGGTATGAGGATGGAAATGTTCTCTCACCAGCTTAATTTCTTCTTTTATTTGTTTATTTGCTTGTTTGCTTTTGAATGTTTTTGTTTTGTTTTGCACGTTAACCTTTTTGAAACAAATGAAAGATAAAATGAAACTCTTCACATGGAGACGCACACATACACACACACACACACACACATACGTGTGCGCGCGCGCGCACGCACGCACGCACGCACACACACACACACACACACACACACACACACACACACACATCCATCAGCAGTAATCAACCATGACACAATTGTACATAGACGGATACGTGTAGCAATGTATACACATCCGATTACGGTCGAAAACTGAAATGAAAGAAAAAGAGAGAACATCTAGACAGGTGAACGTAATGCCTATAGACAAGTGAAGTGCCCGACAACTCACAAGTAAAGTCAAACTCCAGTCACTGATCAGTTATTGCCGTGGCGTGGCGC
>NC_134884.1:22168613-22178613 GCF_041734735.1 Babylonia areolata
GAGTGTGGACAAATCCCAAGCTGACCACAAAGACAAGGATGGCTGTATACAACGCCTGCGTCCTCAGCACCTTGCTGTATGGCAGTGAGGCGTGGACCACACATGCTCGTCAGGAGAAAAGACTCAACACCTTCCACCTGAGAAGCCTACGGCGCATACTCGGCATCTCCTGGCAAGACAAGGTGACAAACACCGAAGTCCTGACTCGCGCTGGCCTCCCGACCATGTATACCATGCTGAGACAGCGTCGGCTGCGCTGGCTGGGCCACGTTTGTCGCATGGAAGATGGTCGCATCCAAAAAGACATCCTTTATGGAGAGCTCGCCACGGGGCAGAGAAGCATCGGCCGCCCACAGCTGAGATACAAAGACGTTTGCAAACGTGACATGAAGGCACTTGAGATCAACACTGAGTCCTGGGAGGGCCTTGCAGATGACCGCAACAGATGGAGAAGCACTCTCAAGAATCAGCTACGGATTGGTGAGGACAAACTGTTAGCTGCTGCAGCAGAAGAGCGAGCTCGCAGAAAAGGGACGGCAGCCGACAGACCAGCATCAGCTTACACATGTGATCGCTGCGACAGAGACTGTCTCTCTCGCATCGGTTTCTACAGTCACAGACGACGCTGCTTGGTCCAAGCAGACAGCCCAATTAGACATTAGGTCGGATATACTCTATCCATGGTCAGCCATGACCGAAGGAGGCCTACTAATATATATTAACGTTTTGAACATACAGTCCATAAATGACTCAGGGCAGATGGAAACATTCGGCAACATTATCAAACAACCTTCTATCTGTTTTGCTTTGTTTTGAATGGTTCTTCCAACCCTCCAAGAGTGTGTATCGGTGCCAGAAAAAAACAGTGGTCACTTCCTCAAACTATCAAAGGCTGCACCACTTTTGATTCCAGCTTGCTGAAATAGCCCAGCTGAAGTATACCTCAAATAATTATGGCTTATGACTGTCATCGAGGTGTTTCAGCTGAAACATGTTTTCATTTTCTTGGTTTTTTTTTCTTCTTCATTCTTCTTGTTCTTGGCCTTGATCTTGGTCTTCTTCTTCTTCTTTACCCATTTGTTATTGTTGTAGTTATTGCTGTTATTGTTATTGTAGTAGTAGTAGTTCCTGTTGTTGTTGTTGTTATCCTTTATCTTCTTCTTCTTCTTCTTCACTCTATTGTTGTTGTTATTGTAGTAGTAGTAGTAGTTGCTGCTGTTCTTGTTGTTGCTATCCTTCTTCTTATTATTATTTACCCAGTTGTTGTTGTTGCTGTTGTTGTCGTTGTTGTTGTTGTTGTTGTTGTTTCTATCCTTCTTCTTCTTCTTCTTCTTCTGTATCCTGTTGTTTTTGTTATTGCTGTTACTGTAGTAGTAGTAATAGTTGCTGTTGTTATACTTCTTCTTCTTTACCTGTAGTAGTAGTAGTAGTAGTAGTAGTAGTAGTAGTTGTTGTTGTTGTTGTTCTTCTTCTTCTTCTTCTTCTTCTTCTTCTTCTTCTCACTGTCCCCAATCCTGCTCAACTCCGAACTTTCCTTGCATTGTCTAATAACTCTGCATCATGCTGTCGCACGTGTCCCATCTTTCCAACTACGTTATTTTTGCCACGGCGACAGTGAAACTCCATCACCTTTTGATATTCCTTCAATAATGATAGCACGCCCATGAAACATGTGCCGCCAGCCTTGTTTGAATTTCATCCCTCCGTTTTGTTGCCCTAACTGCGACATTTTTTTTTTCTCTTTTCTATGCCTCATTTCCATAATGGCTATGTTGGTCAGTGTGTGTCATTATTGCTATCTCTGTGGCTCTGTCTCTGTTTCTATTACCTTTATCATTATGTCCTTTTAATATGTTTTGTGCCATAATTTTAACTCTGTCTGTCTCTGTTTATCTCTCTGTCTGTCTCTGTCTCTGTCTCTCTCTCTCCGTGGTTTTGTCTCCAGTTCACATCTCTTAATCAATCAACATCTCTGTCTCTGTCTGTGTCTGTGTCTATGTCTGTCTGTCTGTCTCTCTCTCTCTCTCTCTGTTTGTCTCTCTCTGTCTCTCTCTCTCGCATTATTGCAAGTTGGATGGATGCAGGATACACTGAATTAATAAGCAAATCCTCACCCTAGACTACAATCACGATATCAAGACAAGTTTGTCTCAAAGTGATGTAAGCTTTGCTTCCATCCGCATCCGCCTCGCTTCCTGACTCATAGTAATGGTGACTTTTTTCTTTTTCTTTTTTTTTGTGGGCAGTTCCGCCAACACTGCACGTCCAATGGAATTCATGTCAAGGTCTCACACGTGTCCACATAATCAATGATTATTGAAGTTGATGGAGAGCGTAGTAACGATGTTTACCATGCTGTGTGTACACTCACAAAGTCCGGCTTCAAGACTATGTGATTAATTAAACTCGTTGGTTGGTCAAAGGTGAAAGGGTGGAAAGGGAGGAAGGGAAAAATGGGAAGGAGAGAGTGGAGTGGGGGCGGGGGCGGGGGCAGGGAGAAAGTGATTGTGAGGAATTCACAGATAGTTCTTCTTCTTCTTCTTCTTCGTTCGTGGCCTGCAAGTCCCATGTTCACTTGTATGTACATGAGCGGGCTTTTACGTATATAACCGTTTCTACCCCGCCATGTAGGCAGCCACACTCCGTTTTCGGGATGTGTGCACGCTGGGTATGTTCTAGTTTCCATAACCCGCCGAACGCTGACATGGATTACAGGATCTTTAACGTGCGTATTTGATCTTGTGCGTGCGTATACACACGAAGGGGGTTCAGGCACAAGCAGGTCTGCATAATTTTATATGTTGACCTGGGAGATCGGGGAAAAAACAACAACAAAAAAACATCCCCACCTTTTACCTACCAGGCGCCGTTACCGAGATTCCAACCTGGTGTAACAGGCCAGATCTTACCCTGGCCAGAGTTTACCCCCGTATGAACTGACCTAGGGCAGAGAGGCCAGAGGGGTAAGAACCAGTCAGAGATTGAGTTCAGCCTGTTACACCGGGACCCTCAGATTAAAAGTCCAACGCTTTAACCCCTCTGAGTCCGTCGGTGGTGGGATAAACGGGATGAGAAGGAAAGCAGTTTGGAGGTTAGGATCGGGTGTGTGCGTGTGTGTGTGTGTGTGTTTGTGTGTGTGTGTGTGTGTGTGTGTGTGTGTGTGTGTGTGTGCGTGTGAGGGGGGGCGGAGGTGGAGAGAAAGTGATTGAGGAGGGATTCACAAATAAGTTCTAATGTACATTGAGTGAACAAGAACAAGAACAAGAACAAAACTTTAATCTCCAGGCCTCCGGCCCCTAGAAAGAGGTCAAAAGTACACAATATGGTGATCACTCAACCACAACAAAATGTAAAATACGCACTAACTTAACCTGTAGAACAAAAGTGCTTCTCGTGCATTGTAAATTAATTCTAACTTTCATCATTGTTGTCACAGAATTCCTGTCGTATCTTCAGGGCATTAAATATATAAACGCATAGTTTACGAATACTGTAAACAGAACCATTCTTCATCAAGTGAACATACGATTGACCTTCAGAGTTCAGATGTTTTTGCCGCAGGTCATTGTAAAGGACACAATTGTTTATAAAATGGTTTTCATCTTCGATTACATTACAACGTTTACATGCGTAATTTGAATTACATTTGAATGTTCTTCTAAAAAATTATCCATTTATTGGGAGCAAACCAAGCCGTAATTTTACTAAACAGTCCCTAAAACACTTTTTATCCACATATTCAAAATATTGCTCACACTGAAAACCAGTTTTAAACAGTCTGTAGTTATGATATATATCTTTAGACATTACTGACTCGTCCCACTCCTGCATAAATATATCTTTCATTCTTTGCTTAAATAATGACAAAAATGTTTGCTCACAACCAACGCCTTGTTGCAACCAGACATATCCAAACCCAAGTCTAAATAAAGTATTTTTTACTAAAGACACCCAGCATTTTTTTCCCCTTTCGTCTAAGTTAAACAACATCAAATATGCCTGTCTGGGTAATCGTTGCACATTCATATTCAGCAACCTTAACCAGTACTTGATACACCTTGTTGCACTATTTATATATAGTGGATAACGTCCTAATTCGCCGTATGCATTGAGTGAGAGTATCAGTGTCAGTATCAGTAGCTCAAGGAGGCGTCACTGCGTTCGGACAAAATCCATAATACGCTACACCACATCTGCCAAACAGATGCCTGACCAGCAGTGTAACCCAACGCGCTTAGTCAGGCCTGGAGAAAAAAAGAAGGGGGAGAAAAAGAAGTAAAAAATGAGGTAAATGAATATCTAAAAAATATAATAATAATAATAATAATAATAATAATAATAATAATAATAATAACAAAATATAAATAAAACAAAACGACAATAATGGTAATAAATACACAAATAAGTAAATAAATGTTAAACATACAGCCTACACACACACACACACACACACACACACACACACACACACACACACACACGTGCGCAGAGCTCTCCTGGCACATGTGTACACATGCGGAGTGAGAAAGAACAAAGCATCACTGAAACGTGACCGAATTGAGTCACTAACAAGGCCGGCGAGGTTTCCATCCTCCATCTTGCCGAGCGCCCATGACATAGACAGGGCCCTGCATGCTGTCTGCTGTGGCGATAGGATCGCAAAAAGCACGAGTCAATGTTCAGCTTTTGTTTTAGGATTTCGTGGCGAGCAGCGACGTGCCTTGTAGCATCACAGCGGACTTTGGGGGAAATAAACAACGAAACAAAACAAAGAAAAAAAGTTTTTTTTTTCATTTTATTTATTTATTTATTTTTATTTTATTTTATTTTTTTTACAAATTAATGGGATAATGACTGGCTGACACGCTGATATGAACTCAATAAGTACATAGTACATGACAAACATTGATGATGTGTTTGCATTTCAAATATCATTTAGACCAGCAGACAGAGTGACAGACAGACAGAAAGACAAACAAACGTATCGATATATATATATATATATATATATATATATATATATATATATATATTATATATTATATATATATATATATATATATATATATATATATAGAGAGAGAGAGAGAGAGAGAGAGAGAGAGAGAGAGAGAGAGCAATTTTACAACTACTACTACTGCTATTACTACTATTGCTGCTGCTGCTGCTACTACCACTACTACTACTACTACTCGGAAGAAGAAGAGCAAGAAGAAGAAGAAGAAGAAGAAGAAGAACAACAACAACAACAACAATGACAGTAAGAGCAACCAATAATAATAATGATAAGACTTTTTTTTCTGACAAGTAAGGAAATAGCTGTCACGAGGAAAGACCCCCACCCCCACCCCCACCCCACCCACCACCCCACCCCTCTGTGTCAGCCAGCTGGATCACCCCGGACCAATGAATCCTGTCTGTTCAGTCCGGAAATGACTGGTCGTCTCATCCACTCTGTCAGTGACTGGATTAACATCTGCTGACAAAACTAAACCAGCCTACCCATTGTCACCCGTACCTCCCCCCTCCCCCCCCCCAACCCCCGAACCCCGACCCCCCCCCCCCCCTCCCCCAGCCCACCTCCCCCCGCACACCCTACGTACATCCCCCCGCCCATTTCCCGAGACTTGCACACGTAAAATCTCTCCTCACCGAACTTGATCCACACACGCTACACGTCCGCCCCCCTCACTCTCCATTCCTCTTGCCTCCCTTTCTTGTATATATATATATATATATATATAGAGAGAGAGAGAGAGAGAGAGAGAGAGAGAGAGAGAGAGATGCTTTTGACGCTTTGATGTTTTACTGTCATTGACTGTTCAGTCCTTGTGACAGGGGGATACAACACACGTTTCAAGATACATAAGATCAACTAAACAAAACAATGTAAATCAATATGCCCAACACACGCATAATTAACACAAATGCAGAAAATGAGACTAATATAAAACAGCATATGACATCTGTCAGCTCGACCATCCATAATGAATGAACCTTCTTACACACACACACACACACACACACACACACACACACACACACACACACACACACACACACACACACACACACATTCATGCATATGTATCAAATTATTATCCAGTGACATATTCTATACTAGTTGTGTGTGTTTTTTTCCCTAAGAGTGAATAATGACAGTCGCAGTGTAATTTTGTAAGATTGTTTTGTTTTGTTTTCATATTTGGGCATCTGGACTAATGTTTATAATTTTCTTTCGAAAATCCCATGCTTCAGAAATATATTTGGATAATTATTTTATGATATCTTCATCATTCGACCTAAGCAACATTATAATGTCTTCTCTTGTTACCACATCTTTCTCAAAAAGAGTACATTTTTTTGCGAATAAACTCATGAGATTTACAATGAAACACAAAATGATTTTCATCATCAATAGCCGAGTTACACACTGGACAGGGAGACTGTGTTGCTGTGCCAGTTTCAAACCATTTTTTCATTAGCATTAAAGCCGAGTGTTCTCAGTCTAAATCTGGCTAGGTCTATTCTGTGCCACTTGTTTGATATTATAAAAAAAATAAAATAAAAAATTCTGTTTGGAATACACTTTTGAATGAAAAGAACCAACTATATTTTTCTTTGCATTCCATTTGTGAATGCCAATTTTGTTTGTGCGAAGCAATTAGCCTATCTTTAAGTTCAGAAATAAATCCATTTCCATACCCTACACCCTGGCACAACCACACAGTTCCAAATCCGTGCTTCCCTGCTTCCTCTTGTATCAGCATCATTTCATAAGCTTGTCTACATAGCCTCGATTTTGGTAAACGTGTTACCTTAATCCAGTATTTGATACATTTTACAAATGTTCTTAAATGTAGTGGGTATCTACCTGTTTCCCCATATAAAATTTTATTTGACGGATGGAGTGGAACACCAAGGAAACACTTAATAGCAAATGTGTGTACCTTTTCTATATCATTATTGTTGTTAAGGCCCCAAAACTTCTGCCCCGTAAGTTAGCATAGGCTCTATCTGGGCATCAAATATTTTCCAAAATATACAAAGATCAATGCAATTTCACTTTCTAAGCGATCTGATTATTTCTATGACATCCTTCTTCCCTTTTCTATATGATTCCTCCCAAGCATGCTTTAAACTTAGTTTCGTTGTGAAATAAAGTCGTGAGTATTTATAACAGTTCGTTACCTTTACATCTGTGTTTCCATAGATCCATTTTTCATGGACAGAAAGATGCCCCCCCCCCCCCCCCCCCGACCCCCCATTCGAAATACCATAAACCCTCCAACCCCGACCCCCCACCCCCACCCCCCCCCACACACCCCACACACCCTGCGCCCACTCCCCACCCCGCACACCATACGTACAACCCCTCGCCCATTTCCCAAGCTTTGTGCACTATATCGCTTTATCTCTCCTCATCGAACTTTACCCACACACACTACACGTCCGGCCCCTCACTATCCATTCCTCTTGCCGCCCTTTCTTTTGTATATATATGGATATATATATATATATGTGTGTGTGTGTGTGTGTGTGTGTGTGTGTGTGTGTGGAGGACACACACAGAGAAAGAGAGAAGAAAAAAAAAAAGAAGAAATATTCATTGATATGAAAAAGCCACTTAATCATTCTGCCATATCTCTGCTTATACCTAATTATCCACTCGCTCTTTCGTCTTCTGCTTCTCAACGAGTTCCTTCGCACCCTTCTTCCCTTCATCCCCCCTCACCCTCCTCCTCCTCCTCGTCGTCGTCCTCCTCCTCCTTCTTCTTCTCAACGAATTCCTTCTCATCCTTCTTCTCTTCCTCCAGCTCTTCATTCCCTTCCCCCCCCCCCCTCTTCCTCCTCCACCTCCTCCCCATCCTCCTCCTCTTCCTCCTCCCTCTTCTTCTTCGTCGATACTTTTGATGAACCTACTCACGGTCTTTTGCAAATACTTGCTTGTACTCAGTCCGCTAGCTGCCATGCCATGATGAATGAAAAATTGAATGTGTGTGTGATCGTGCTAGCAAATGAACAGTAAGTACAAGTGTGTGTGTGTGTGTGTGTGTGTGTGTGTGTGTGTGTGTGTGTGTGTGTGTGTGTGTGTGTGTGTGTGTGTGTGTGTGTGTGTGTGTGTGTGTGTGTGTGTGTGTGTGTGTGTGTGTGTGTGTGTGTGTGTGTGTGTGTGTGTGTGTGTCTGTGAACGTACGTACGTACGTACGTACGTACGTACATGATAATGTACCAGTTGTTCTTTTCATTGCTTTGTTGTACGACGCATGCAGCATCCAGGATGAAGTACTGGCCAACACCGACAGCAGTGGAAGCCAAGCTGTACGGCACCCTGGAGGAGCTGCGACGGACGGCAGCCTTCATCGAGGACACCAGGCTGCTCATCTAACGGGAGGCGAACGAGGAAGAAGAAGAAGAAGAAGATTGCTTTGTTACTTTTAATAGACTATTCCAGTTACTGTTCTTATTCGTCGTTCTTATTATTTTATTTCATTTTATTTCTTTATTTCTATGTTTTGTGTCGTTCTTTATTTTTATGTTTTGTGTCGTTAAATGGGCAGAATTGTAAAAAGGCCTTTACTGCGCCTAATTCTTTACCCATTAAAGATTCAATCAATCAATCTTCTTCTTCTTTTTTTTTTCTTCTTCTTCTCAACGATTTCATTCTCATCCTTCTTCTCTTCCTCTTGCTCATCATTCCCTTTCCCCCTCCTCCTCCTCCCCTCCTCCTCCTCTTCCTCCTCCTCTTCTTCTTCTTCTAAGTTCAATTGTGGCAGGTCCACTTCCTTTTGAAGATACAGCGATGGGGGAAAAAAAAGGGGGGGGGGCGAGGGGGGCGGTGTCAGCGAACGTAGAAGACAATGGTAACATGGTTGGGCTAGAAATGACTGCAGCTCTGCGCTCAGCATAAAGATGAATGACATAGCAAAACGTGTGTGTGTGTGTGTGTGTGTGTGTGTGTGTGTGTGTGTGTGTGTGTGTGTGTGTGTGTGTGTGTGTGTGTGTGTGTGTGTGTGCGTGCGCGTGTGCTTATGTTTCTGTGTATGTGTTTGTGTCTGTGACTTTATATATTGTCACTAAAAACCATAAAATGATTCATGTGTTTGATTGTGTAATGAACTATATATGCATGTATATATATATATATATATATATATATATATATATATATATATATATATATATATATATATATATATGTGTATATGTGTGTGTGTGTGTGTGTGTGTGTGTGTGTGTGTGTGTGTATGTATATATATCAACATAATCACTTATATCTGTTATTGTTAATGTTCACATTTTTTCTCATCTATTCTGAATGTCATAATGAATTTATTTTTATATATATATATAATAAAACGGTGGTCGACCCAAGAAAGTCCGGGGGTGAAAAAAAAAGAAAAAAAAGGTCCACTTCCTTTGCGTTCGCTGTGCTTGACTATGTATGTATACATGTGTATGTGTACATAACTACATGCATGTATATGAATGTGTATTGTGTGCGCGTGCGTTTATGTAAGTTTGTGCCTGCCTATTTGTGCGTATGTGTTAGGGTAGCTGTTAGATACATATGTATTGTTAAAATGTATGTACGCAGTGTGTGTGTGTGTGTGTGTGTGTGTGTGTGTGTGTGTGTGCGCGCGCGCGCGCGTGTGTGTGTAGTCATATTTTGGTGTGTGTATGTAACATAGATGTAATGTTTTATGTTAACAAAGCGTTTTTGTAAAGCGCCTAGAGCAGATTTCTGGATAGTGTGCTATATAAGTATTCATTCTTCTTCTTCTTCTTCTTCTTCTTCTTCTTCTTCTTCTCAACGAATTCATTCTCATCCTTCTTCTCTTCCTCCTGCTCATCATTCCCTTTCCCCCTCCTCCTCCTCCTCCTCCTCCCCTCCTCCTCCTCATTCTTCTTCTTCTTCTTCTTCTTCTTCCTTTCATCAGTCTGTCCAACTTCCGAACTTTCCTGGCATTGTCTAATACCTCTGCATCATGCTATCGCA
>NC_134884.1:22183613-22186113 GCF_041734735.1 Babylonia areolata
CATTGCTATCAGCCACAGCGACCACAACAGACACCAACGCAACGACCAACGTTGATAGATTGATTGATTGATTGATGTGGATACTTATATAGCGCCTATCCTCGGTCAGAGACCAAGCTCTAAGCGCTTTACATACACGGGGACATTTGCACCACAGGCTGTCTACCTGGGTAGAGCCGACTGACGGCTGCCACTGGGCGCTCATCATTCGTTTCCTGTGTCATTCAATCAGATTTCAGACGCACACACATACACACTCAGACAGACATGTAACATTTTTCGTGTATGACCGGGTTTTTTTTTTTTTTTTTTTTTTTTTTTTTTATTTACCCCGCCATTTAGGCAGCCATACTCCGTTTTCGGGGGTGTGCATGCTGGGTATATTCTTGTTTCCATAACCCACCGAACGCTGACATGGATTACAGGATCTTTAACGTGCTTATTTGATCTTCTGCGTGTGCATACACACGAAGGGGGTTCAGGCACTAGCAGGTATGCACATATGTTGACCTGGGAGATTGGAAAAATCTCCACCCTTTACCCACCAGGTGCACCGAGATTCGAACCCAGGACCCTCAGATTGAAAGTCCAGCGCTTTAACCATTCGGCTATTGCACCCGTCACAGTGCCCACCATTGACAATAGCCATGGCTAACCACATCACTACCAGTGACAGCCATCACATACCATCATTACCAACCACAGCGACCGCTAGTGATACCCAGCCATAGCGACAACTATAGCCACCTACCACTTTAAACACCAGAAAAGTACTATAAATAATAATAATAATAATGGTGTTTATATAGCGCTGAATCGTGTGCATAGACAAATGAAAGCGCTTTCGCACCAGTCATTCACACGCATGCATAACTCTAAAACTGGAGAAACTGAAGACAAGGAAGAGGCAGGGAAGAGAGGCTATTTTGGAAAGAGGTGGGTTTTAAGGCCAGACTTGAAAGAGCTGAGTGTGGAGACTTAACGAATCGAAAGAAGAAGTTCATTCCAATTGCAAGGTCCAGAGACAGAAAAAGAATGGCAGCCACTGTCGAGAGTTTGATTCTGGGTATGCGTAAACAGAGTGGATCCGAAGCTGATCGTAGTGAGCGAGATGGAGTGTAGAGGTGAAGGCAGCCACAGAGATAGGAAGGGGCTGATTTGTGAATACCATTATTGTCAGCCACAGCAACCTTGATGCCAGCAATTGATACGAGCCACTGCCATTACTAGTAGCCACAACGACCACTCTAGATATCAACAGATACCAGCCACAGCCACCACGAGTAATAGCAGCCATGACTAACGCCACCACTACCAGCCACAGCCATCACCATTATTATTTGTATTTCTCTTTTTATCACAACAGATTCCTCAGAGTGAAATTCGGGCTGCTCTATTTCCGCGGGGAGAGCACGTCGCTACACTACAGCGCCACTCTTTTTTTTTTCTGCGTGCAGTTTTATTTGTTTTTTCCTATCAAAGTGGATTTTTCTACAGAAATTTGCCAGGAACAACCCTTTTGTTGCCGTGGGGTCTTTTACGTGCGCTAAGCGCATGCTGTACACGGGACCTCGGTATATCGTATCATTCGAATGACTAGCGTCCAGACCACCACTCAAGGTCTAGTGGAAGGGGAGAAAATATCGGCGGCTGAGTGCCGTGATTCGAACCAGCGCTCTCAGATTCTCTGGGTTCCTAGGCCAACGATTTACCTCTAGTCCATCACTCCACGTAGGGAGTGATTAAATAAACTTACCAGCACAGGGACCACCATTAACACCAGCCACAGCGACCACCGTTAATACCGGCCATAACCACCACTGTTAATACCAGCCGTAACCACCAGCATTGATCCCAGCCTTATCGATCTCCATTGATCCTAGCCACAGTGACTACCGTTAATACCAGCCATAGCCACCACTGTTAATACTAACTACAGTGATCACCGTTAATAACAGCCATAGCTATCTCCATTGATCCTAGCGACAGTGACTACCGTTAATACCAGCCACAGTGATCACCGTTAATACCGGCCATAGTCACCATTGCTACCAAAACAGCGACTACCGTTGATTGCAGCGGCAGCGACCACCGTTAATATCAGACACAGTGACTACCGTTAATACCAGCCACAGTGTTCACCGTTAATGCCAGCCACAGCGACCACCGTTAATACCAGCCATAGTCACCATTGCTACCAAAACAGCGACCACCATTGCTAGCAGAAACAGCGACCACCACTGACAGCAGACATAACGACCACCATTGATAGCAGACACAACGACCACCATTGACAACAGACACAGCGACCACCATTGACAGCAGAGGCAGCGACCACCATTGACAGCAGACACAGCGACCACCATTGATAGCAGACACAACGACCACCATTGATAGCAGACACAGCGACCACCATTGACAGCAGACACAGCGACCACCATTGACAGCAGACACAACGACCACCATTGATAGCAGAGACAGCGACCACCATTGACAGCAG
>NC_134884.1:22198613-22211113 GCF_041734735.1 Babylonia areolata
GGGCGCATTGAAACATTACATGCATTAATCTTTTACACACATCATGCTCATTAAAAGATCGATGTCAAAAACTAGAAATAGGCTTGTCCGTTCCATCACGCATTATACACATAAACAAGTAACATTTCACTCTTAATACACGCACACAAATCTTATCTATGGAAAAAAAAATAATTAAAAAAAAGAACCTCGTATAGAACAAAGGATTTAAGTTTTAACAATATTCTTTTGTATGTTTGTTTGGTTGTTGTTTTTTTTCCAGAAAACTGTAGGTAGACTTTAATGGAATTTGGGCGGATTCTATAGTATCAAGATAAAGATTTTTGTCTGTAGAGAGAGAAGCCAGTGTGGAATCGTAGCAGGAATTACCGTCACTAATTTGTTGTTGTTATTGTCGTTATTGCTGTTGTCGTTGTTGTTTTGTTGCGTTGTTGTTCGCCGTATCGTTGTCGATAAAAAAAACACAAAAACAACAACAAAAACACAAAAACTTCAGCATCTCTAGCAGGTGGACCGGACGTGACGCGTCTGAAGATGGCTGAACAACTCAGTTCGAGCGCGCCGGAATATCCTGGCACAGACATAAATGAATAAACAAATAAATAAATAAAACGTTTAGCTGAATATTATCTGTCATCATGTTATCTAGAAATTACCCTAGAGCTGATTAGCGATCTTCTTTCAAAATAAAAATCGATGCGAATGCGATATAGCAAAACGAAATAGACATGACATTATGATGCGATGTACGCTGAATCGAACTGAAAAAAAAAGGCCTATACCTTGAGCATTTCCAAAACTG
This sequence comes from Babylonia areolata, assembly GCF_041734735.1. NCBI lineage: Eukaryota > Metazoa > Mollusca > Gastropoda > Neogastropoda > Buccinidae > Babylonia > Babylonia areolata. The sequence goes on from NC_134884.1 coordinate 22,199,416, forward strand.
CAGGGTGAATACGCTGAGTTGGATCGATCTTACCCTTCAGATTCTCTTTCAGTCTCTTTCTCTGTCTCTGACTCTCTCTGTCTCTGACTCTCTGTCCCTGTCTCTGTCTCTGCCTCCCTACATTTCTCTTCTGTTTCTCCATTTTCTCTTCCCCCTTACTTCTCTTGGGCTGAATACAATGTTATTGCTCTTTTTCGTGTTAAATTCAAAGCTTATGTCACAGGGAGAGAGGGGGTGGGGGGGAGACAGAGACAGAGAGACACAGAGAGACAGACAGACAGAGACAGATATACAGAAAGAGACAGAGAGAGCGAGCTGCTTCTTTTAGTCATGCGGACAGTTCAACGTCTTTCGAACTTGTACGTCAACACACTGTCTAGACGTGACGTAGTGTGTCCTGAGCTCCCTTGGGGGTCACTTGTTATTTCGGGCAGCTTCCTGTTTGTGACGGAGATCTTTTGTAGTAAAACAACACAGGCCTGCAAGCCATCAAAGCTACAGATAATCCTTTGTAAATAATGGGAGGTCGAGGACAAAGAGACGGACATGTCTGAGTTTATCGGACAAAACGCACAAACAAAAAAACAGTCATAGAAGCGACAGATAATCCTTTGTAAATAATGGGAGGTCGAGGACAAAGAGACGGACATGTCTGAGTTTATCGGACAAAACGCACAAACAAAAAAACAGTAAGAGTTAATACTTCATATACTTGATGATAACGTTCACTCGTAGAACAGGTGTGCGACATAATAGCTTGAGTGTCCTTTGCGCGCTGTCTGTCTGTGTCTGTCTGTCTGTCTCTCTCTCTGTGCACGTTTATGCAGTCATGCAAAGTAAGTGATCATGGCTGTAAACTATATATAGTGTATGCAATACGTTCATTATCCCACATAGTTGCAGCACAACTGCGCAAAAATACGGTCCAATGACTGGGGGAAAAAAAAAAAGAAACGACATCACACACGCACGCGCGCGCAATTCATTCGGGCGAAAGCGAACACTTGTCTGCCTATTGAATGAGGGGGGGGGGGGGGGGGGGGGGGAGAGATTACACGGATCAGAGATCTAGCAATTTTCACACAACAAACCTGCCGTCTTCAGCCTTAAGTATCACCCCACCCCCCACCCTACCCCCATTTTTTTTTTCCTTCAGCTGAGCCTAAAGTCATTCCCATCCCATACAAATCCAGCCGCACTGTCCCAGCATTTATCTCCCCCGGTCGCCCTTAATGGCTCCTTCATTCTGTCAGGATTTTGATCTGTCACGTTCCAGACAGTTAACCGTGCTTTGCGCAGTCTGGAACAAATGCTTCCCTGTGGTTCCAGCAACACGAGAAATGAAGGTAATTCTGCACGTGGCGAGAGATTGCGGTTTAGAGAGAGAGAGAGAGAGAGAGAGAGAGAGAAGCAACAAAAACAATTCTGATAGAGTATAGCATGATAACAAATTCTCAGACGAACACATGCACACGTTTTTTGTTTGTTTGTTTTTTGGTGGGATTTTTTTGTTGTTGTTGTTGTTGTTGTTGTTGTCTTTTTTAAAAGTTTTCTTTCTTTGTTTTTCCTCCTGAGGATGATCTTATTTTGCCTTGTTGTCCATAACCTGAATGGAGCTTTCCTTATTCCTTGGGTATACATGGCTTTTTTCTGTTCTTTGTAAGCACCATGAAAGCACGTTCTCTGTTTATGTCTCTTTGTGCATGCGCATGTGTGTGTGTGTGTGTGTGTGTGTGAAGACAACATGAGTGGAAAAGAACAAGTGCATACAACAACTAGCCAACTCTTTCCTCATCGCCAAATTAACTTTTTGGAAAGATGATTAAGTAGAAGTAATCGTGTAAAAATACATTACATAACAAATGAAAAATGAAATAAAAATGAATACAAATTGAAGAAAGAAGGGGTGAGAGGGGTGCGGGGGCAATATGACCCCCACGAAGACAGCAGCTAGAGCACCATTGGATTTTCTTTTCTTTTTTTCTTTTTTTTTTTCTCTGATGGAGTGTAGCTAATTGACCACCCTTCTCACCCCTACGGACTCTTTCAGAGATTTCGTCATGCCGTTAGTAAGTTATCCAGAAACTTGGATCACAGTTTAATGGTGTTCTCAAGTACAGCGGGGCAAAAGTCACAATCCAATCAGTTTTGTTGTTTTTTTCTGAAAGCTGTTCGTGAAGGATGATGTGAAAAATAGGGAGAGAGAGAGAAAATGGAGTACCTATTAAATAGTCTGCCCTCGTGCCGTGTGCTTGAGGATCCAGAAAGGATGCAAGAGAGGTGATGTGTGTGTTAAACCTTCCGATGAATCACCAAAATAATGCAACTGTCAGAGACACAGACACAGACACATAGTCACACACACACACACACACACACACACACACACACACACTCACTCACTCAAACACAGGTATGCACACAGACACACACACACGCACGCACGTGCGCACAGAGAGAAGATGAATATTTATTCAGATAAGGCCTTGGCCCAATACTGAAGGGGCTAATACAAAAGAACTTTACACATGATTCTCACTAACTAACAAAGGTAACAGTTAACAGACGTAAGGTCACGCGCGCGCGCGCACACACACACACACACATACACAAACACACACACAAACACAGATACAGACAGACAGATAGATAGATAGACAGACAGACAGACAGATGGAGACAGAGAGACAGAGACAGAGAATTTCTCTCTCCCCAGACCGAACCAGCTTCGCTCCAGCAAATGGCATAGTGTGTCACTTTCTGATGAAGTGATGCTCCACTACCTCACCTCACCAACACGCCCCATCCCCACTCTATTGTTCTTTTTTTTTTAATCAACTAGGCCTTCGTTTTCCATCCCTTTCTGCTTTTATGCTGATGGTGGCGGTGGTGGTGTTGGTGGTGGTGGTGGCGGTGGGTAGTGGTAGTGGTGGTGGTGGTGGTAGTGTTGGTAGTGGTGGTGGTGGTTGTGGTTGTGGTGGTAGTGGTGGTGGTGGTGGTAGTGATGGTGGTGGTAGTAGTGATGGTAGTGATAGTGGTGGTGGTGGTGCTAGTGTTGGTGGTGGTAGTGGTGGTGGTGGTGGTGGTGGTGCTAGTGTTGGTGGTGGTAGTGGTGGTGGTGGTGGTGGTGGGTAGGTAGTGGTGGTGGTAGTGGCGGTGGTAGTGGTGGTGGTGGTGGTGGTGGTTGCGGCAGTAACGCATCTGTAGTTTGCGCCGACATATTAATTAAGAAGGGAATTTTCAGGTTCGGGTTAAGCTGCAGGAACCACTTGTATGTGACCTTTTTTTTTCTTCTTCTTTTTTTAAACTGTCAATAATCAGAATCATATTTTGAAACCTGCAAAGTCATGAATCTGCGCTACTCAACTGCAAAGAATTTTTATGAGGATTATGAGGAATGCTGCGGGGAGGGGGAGGGGTGGTGGGGTAGAATGACAGAGTCAAATGCGGGAAGCTTTTGGTTTTGATTTTCGGGAAGTATGACCATGGCAAAGGGGGAGCAAAATACCTTATTTCTCCACGAAAACCACATTTTACTTTCCCTCCCCCAAACCTCCAATAGCACTCCAAAGCCCTCCTCAGTAACCACTATTTCTCACATAAATCAGTCTCCCCACTGACCAAGCCAATGATCCATTCCACAAAAGGCATTACAGTCGGTATATGTTTCATGGGGAGACGATCGTGATTGAGAGAGTCTGAACACTCTTTTTCTTTCCTGTTCGGTACTTCCTGGCTTATCTTCGCCACCTTCCAAAAACTCCTCCACTCCAACCCCCACGCCCCCCGTCACACACACACACACACACACACACACACGATCCCCACGGGGTGGGGGATGGAAGGAGTGCGTTGAAGGGGTGGTGGGGGTGGAAGGGGTGGGGTGAAAAGGGTGGGTGGAAACCACTATCCACACACATTCACACACACAAATGTTGAACTGAAAACTACTATTGCTACTACTGATGCTGCTGCTGCTGCTGCTGTTACTACGTCTACTTTAACCACTACACAAACACACCCGTAATCCCCACTCTTTGAAACGATCGACTGATCAACCATATCATTATACATCTTACTCCACCACCACCCTCCTTTCGCTAAACGGATCCATACTGCTTTTCTACGGTCCATTTGTCACGGAGGGGCTGGGTGGAAGTGGTGGGTGGAAGGGTGGGTGGAAGGGGTAGGTGGAAGGGTGGGTGGTGGGTGGAAGGTTTGGGGATGGGTGGAAAGGGTAGGTGGAAGGGGTGGGTGGAAGGGTGATGGTGGGTGGAAGTGGTGGGTTGAGGGGTAGGTGGAAGGGGTGTGGGTGGAAGGGGTGGGTGGAAGGAGTGGTGATGGGTGGAACTGGTGGGTTGAAGGGTGGGTGGAAGAGGTGGGTGGAAGCGTTGGGTGGAAGGAATAGATGGAAGGGATGTGTGGGTGGAAGGGGTGGGTGGAAGGGGTAGGTTGAAGGGGTGGGTGGAAGGGCTGGGTGGTGGGTGGAAGGAGTAGATGGAAGGGATAGATGGAAGGGGTGGGTGGAAGGGGTGGGGGGTGGAAGAGGTCGGTGGTGGAAAGGGTAGGTGGAAAGGGTGGTGTTGGGTGGAAGGGGTGGGTGGAAGGGGTGAGGGGTGGGTGGAAGGGATAGATGGAAGGGGTGGGTGGAAGGGGTGAGGGGTGGGTGGAAGGGATAGATGGAAGGGGTGGGTGGAAGGGATAGATGGAAGGGGTAGGGGGGAAGGGTGGGCGGTGGAAGGGGTGGGGTGGAAGGATGCGTGGAAAGGGTGGGTGGAAGGGATGTGGAAGTGGTAGGTGGAAGGGGAAGGGTTGGTGGGTGGGTGGAATGGGTAAGTGGAAGTGGGGTGGGTGGAAGTGGTAGGTGGAAGAGGTGGGTGACAAAGAAACAAACAAACGAAAACCAAATCCCTCATTCACAATTCCCCATGCCACCTCCCCCACCACCTTCTGTTAACAGCCACCTGATTAAAATCGAATCAAATCACATTGCTTTTATCATGACCCAGCCAACCACGAAAGAAGGGAACATTTCGGGGCTGATTGCCCGCCAGTCAGGGAGAAACCCAAACCACGTTAAACGTCAAAACAAATAACGCAAAAAAAAAGTAAATAAATAAATAAAATAAAATAAAATAAAGGGACAACCCATCCATGTCTCGTTCAGTCAGCTTAACAGTTTTTTTTTTTTTTTTTTTTTTTTTTTTTTTCAGAGGAACATCTCGGATCACGGTCTTCATGGAGCTTCACTGGAAAAAGTCTGTGTCTGATGTCATGCAGAAAGATATCCACGGTTGATCAACCAATAAAAAAAAGAATAAATGAAAAAAAAGAAAAAAAGGTGGGGGCGGGGGGGGGGGGGGAGGTAAATTCATGATAACACCTTCCAAACAGGGAGGTCATGGCATTTACATCGATAATAAGAATGTCAAGCATATACACAATAATACATGCATTCAAGTTGACATACCATTCACAAACAAGCGTGTGTATACACCAAAAAAAAACAAACACGCAAACAAACACCTAAACACACGCACACACACACACACACACACACACACACACAGCCAGCCAGCAAACGTTTGACAAGAACATTTGTCAGTAAGATGGCAGGCAGAACGGGAAGAGCTGTGCTTTGAGAGAATTGTTTAAACTGAACTTGGGGAATCCTTGTGGCGTGCTGACAAGGACAGTTTGTTCCATACCGCTGAATCATGACAGCAGACAGAGCGCTGACCTTGACATTTTGTTTTGTTTTGTTTTGTTTCTTCGCTATTGCGTAAAAATCTAACATTTTAAAATTTTGATAGGCATGTTAGCACAGCCACCAAGTTAAAAGGATGAAATTCAGTGGATACAGACAAGCTGTTTGACTGAAAATGAGATGCAGAGCTTAGAGTGCAGAAGACGGGTGGTGGTGCATATGGAGGTTCTTTAATCAATCTTTTTTTTCCGATTTTTGTTTTAGTTTTGTTTCCATTCCAGCCGTTCACTGTGACTTACTCTACACACAGACTCCATAAAAGAATAGTATAGGATCACTTTATAAAGCAGGTATGTTTTCATAATTAATCACAAGAAGATGAAAAATGAAATACGTATGGTCAACCATTAGCCTCTCATTGAAGAAATTGACGGCGATTTCAGGCATACACTCGAAAAATACGATTGAAAAGTCGATGTTTCATCCAAAAATTGTTTACAATTATCAGTGGTTTGTAAACGATAACCATATTTTGTCATCGTAAAAAAAAAAAGTAAAAAAAAAAAAAAAAGAAGAAGAAAAGAACGGAAGTGCACGTACAATGAATCACTCATGTTCAAGAGTGGTGCTCAGTTTAATGGCTGCAAATAGCACTGTTTGCCGGAAATTCAGTCTCTTCATCTTCCACCCAATAAGAAAACAAAATGTGCCAGTTTCTAAGCGGTCCTTAACTAGTTGCTTGTGAATACCGTTTAATGGTTGCATGGTTGAATACTGTTTCAATTTTCCTTTGGAAATGGTGTGTGGATCTGAATGGGGCCTTGCTTGAGAAACTGCTTTCATTAAGAGAGAGAGAGAGAGAGAGAGAGAGAGAGAAAACAAAAACAAAACACCATGGTTTTCATGTCCAAAGCCACACAAGTGATAACCCCCACTCCCACCCGGGAAAAAAAAAAAAAAAAAAAAAAAAAAGGAAGAAAGAAAAGAAAAAAAAAATCATCCTAGCAACCCACCACCTCACCATTCTCAAGCGAGCACAGGCGAATCGTGAACGACATTTTCACCTCTGCTCTATTACTTGAACATTCATCGCCAGAGCGCCCCCCTCCCCCCCCCCCCCCCCCGTCCCCCCCCCTCCCCCCCCCCCCCCCCCCCCCCCCCCCACACACACACAGATAAGTCTAGCTTCAGTCTGTCAAGCCACTCACTCACTCAGCCAGTCAGTCAGTCAGACCGACAGACTCTTTTCGAGTCCAGGGTGATTTGTAGCGTCTGGACTTTTTCTCGTTTTCCCACTTCCCTACTTGTTCTCCTCCCATCCCTTGAAACGTCCCGTTTTTTGTTGTTGTTTTTTTGTTGTTGTTTTTTCCCACTCCTTGTTGGCAAGCGGCAGCAATATCGACGCTCGATGCGGGCCAAGCGATTTGAGTGATGCGGGTAACGTAGCAACGTTCTTTGAACCGGAGAATAGTGATGCAGGTTCAAAATCTGATAGACTGGGCAGAAACTGGCTATATTACAGGTTATATTACAGATAACCTGGGTAATTCACCCGTAGTAGAAACGTGGATGATCTGTAGTGATGCAGCTTGATTGATTTTTGAATGCACGTGCGCGCGCGCAAACACATTTACACGCATGCACAGAGAGAGAGAGACAGACAGACAGACAGGCAGTACAGAGACAGACAGAGACAGACAGACAAACAGAGAGAGACAGATGCAGAGACAGAGAGACGGAGACAGGCAGGGACACAGAGAGAGAGAGAGAGAGAGAGAGAGAGAGAGAGAGAGAGAGAGAATGAATCTGTTATTTTCCAACGGTGAAGACATTACACTTTGGCCGACTTACACATCTGCCATTGTTCTAAGAGACACACAAACACATACGCATATAAATGTTATTCTTAATACATGTATAATGTACAATGAGAGAGAGAGAGAGAGAGAGAGAGAGTACCTACGTGTCGAAATCTGCCCAGTATAAGTCGTCAACAGATGACCGCAAGCTGCAGTCAGTTCCAATCAATCGTTTTCTGACAACCACACACCACACACCACAAACCACCAGAGTCTACTGTTCTGATGTCCGACTGCAAATTGTTATACGTATGTTGCCTATGTCTGTGTGTATGTGTGTGTGTGTGTGTGTGTGCGTGCGTGTGTTTATGCATATGTATTTACATGCTTGTGTGAAGGTGCGCGCGTGTGTATATTCTGTGGAATCGCTGAGCGTGGCCTACATTTGTTCTTGTTTTTGATCATTCATTTGACTTCAACGTGTCTTTCATTCTATCATATCTTAACGCATTCCTTATTTTTGTTTATTTGACTTAAATCATTGTATTTTATTTCGTATCTATGTATTTTGTATTTCGTTTTATCACAACAGATTTCTCCGTGTGAAATTCGGGCCGCTCTCCCCAAGGAGAGCGCGTCGCTACACTACAGCACCACCCTTTTTTTGTATTTTTTCCTGCATGCAGTTTTATTTGCTTTTCCTATCGAAGTGAACTTTTCTACAGAATTTTGCCAGGAACAATCTTTTTGTTGCCGTGGGTTCTTTTACGTGCGCTAAGTGCATGCTGCACACTGGACCTCGGTTTATCGTCTCATACGAATGACTAGCGTCCAGACCACCACTCAAGGTCTAGTGGAGGGGGAGAAAATATCTGCGGCTGAGCCGTGATTCGAGCCAGCGCGCTCAGATTCTCTCGCTTCCGAGGCGGACGCGTTACCTCTAGGCCATCACTCCACTCCATTTCATTGTTAACTGTGTACACAAACTTAGGGCAGGCTGTCAGGGTCTGACTAGTGTACTGGGCATCAGCTCTTACTGAATTGTGTGTGTGTGTGTGTTTTCTCTCTCTTTCTTTCTTCAGCAAATGTGATTGTAGCATATATGCATAAGTAGGTCAGTCTGAACGCTATTACATCTACATGAAACTGAAGCTGAAAATGAAACTATGTTTCGCTGTATGTCTGGCATCACTCCATCTGTTAGCGAGCTCAATCAAGCATTATTTTTTTCTTTAAGGAGTAATCATCTGTGCAAGCAACCCTCCCCCCCCCCCTTCCCCCCAAAAAACAAACAAACAAACAAAAAAAACCCCCAAAACCAAAAAACAATAACAACCAAAAAACAAAACAATAACAAACAAATAAACAAAAAAACAAAAACAAACAAACAAAAACAAAAAAACAACTACACTTTTTCTCTTTCAGTCCCAGCTATGTCATCAGTTTAACATCGTTTGACATTTTCGTCAATCAAAAGGCTGATAGATATCAATTTTATGTATGGGGGGAGTGAGACTGGTAATAAAAATAATGATAAAAAAAAAGAAAAAAAGAAAAAGAAAAAAATAAAGATACAAAGGAAATACACACATTTTATTTGGACTGAGATGACATTTTTTTTTCGAAGAACTGACCTTTTAAACAAGAATGTAAACTCACGATCATGAAAGTGATAAGAAGTTAAATAAAAGAAAATAATAAGACAGAGAGAGAGACAGACAGACAGACAGACTGTCACGGACGACCAAGACGTTGCAGTATTTTTATGATATATTTTTGTTCAGATGGGAGTTCGAATCCGTATCGTCCCCTTTTCGGCAGTCGACGTTGGCGGGTGCAGTGGGATTTATTTTTGAGGCGGGTGTGTTACTGTTGTTCATGCACAGGCTTTTTATTATGCATGTTTCTTTTTCTGGTCATAGGGCCAGAGGCGTGCCATGGTTGTGTGACGTTTTTTCTCAAAGGTTTGGTGTATGACCTATTTGTAGAATGACGTAGGTGTTTAACGGATCTCGGGGAGAGTGTCCTTGGAGAAGGTCGTGAGGAGAGCAGCGTTTGGCTGCTGCAGTTGTTTGGTTGTTTGCTGACTCACTTGTGTAAACAAAGTGAGTCTAATGTTTTAACCCGGTGTTCGGTTGTCTCTGTGTGTGTCTGTGTGTCCGTGGTAAACTTTAACATTGCCATTTTCTCTGCAAATACTTTGTTAGTTGACACCAAAATTTGGCATAAAAATAGAAAAAAATTCAGGTCTTTCCATTCATCTTGTTTAAAACAATATTGCACCTCTGGGATGGGCACAAAAAATTAAAAAAGAAGCCAAATTATATGCAAACCGAATTTACTGTAATATTTAATTTTTGGCACTTTGATCTGATATTCTGACACAACAACAAGAGCAGTCATTTTTATCATTTTTTGTTCAAACAGGAACTTCTTTTGCTAAGCATGGAAGTTATATTTATTTTGCATGTCTTTGGTGCAGATAGTAAAAAAAGGAAATTACTCTGTAATTAATGCTAGGGGGGTTAATTTGCTTTAAACTGATCTTTCTCATCTTAAACATTACATTTTGAAATTATACTCAATACATAAAAAGCTTGTGTGTTTTACTCTCAGTGTACAGGGCTTTCACTATGTTCATTCGCCCAAGTGGTCTTTTTCGGAAAATACTAAAATCAGTACTACGAGTGGACTTTATAGATCTATTGGCTGAGCCCTGAAGGTCATGGGCAAAAATCAATTGTGTACACATGTTTATACATACTCAAAGCGCGTGCTCGCAACATCGAAGGGCGACATTTTGTTTCAAGTAGATGACCTGCCCGTTCAATCCAATATTCAATCAACAATACACGATTACATGTGATGGAAAGTTGGAGAAGGAGACCGTTAAATATTTATTCAGAGACAGATTTGTGAACGCCTCATCACTTACTGGAATATGCCCCAAACTGCCATAAAAATATCAACAAAATCATTTGGAAATCACAGTTAAAAATAATAAACCATGAGAGTTAATACCCTTGGTGAAACGTAAAAATTTCCAGTCTTTTCTCATAATTAAGTCCTTTTCACTTCATACCACGTTTAGAAGTACTCGTACTTGGCTCTACATGTTATTAGTTTAACAAAATACTCAATTTTCATATCAACTTTAAAACTATAAAATTAGATGATAAAATGGGGCGTCATTTACCCCGAGACTGATGTCAGTCATACTTCTAGCAGACGATGCTTGTTACACACTTTGTTCGACAACACATGAAGGCGGTAGAGAAGGGAAAGAAGAAGAACAACAACGGCAGAGACAGCAACCACTGATGAAGTCAATCAGCCATCCACCCTCAAAACTGACCAGTCTGACAACTCCCCACTGGCTCAGTTTCTGCATCATCGGCAGACTACCCAGGGCCTGCACTACGAAAACGACACCAGACTAGACAACACTGTCACACGCCTTTGAAACACAGCCATCCTGAACAGCAGATTTTGTCAACTTGATATCATCTTTATAATCAATATCATATACACAGATGGCTCAGTCACCAAAGACCAGTCTGGCTGGGGATTCACTGCGAAACAAAATGGAAAAACAATTTGGGAAGAGAATGCTGCCTACAAAGTCACAACCTCCAGCCTGACGATGGAAGTTGAAGCTGTGACACATGCCCTCCAGTGGCTATCGTCCTTCCATACGCCCGAAAACCAACATGCCATGATTCTAACCGACTCAATGAACCTCATACAGAAAATTGAAAACGGAATGGGAAGCCCAGAGTGGCATAACGCAATGCGCAACTTTCAGATTAAAAAACTCACATGGTCATACTGCCCGGGACATGCAGGTGTTAAGGGAAATGAGCGAGCTGACAGACTTGCTGGTAACGCAACACCAACGAGCGGCCTACATCTAGGAAAATCGGAAATCCTCAGAAAAGTCAAAGAATACCAAAAAGAACAGGTACAAGGCCATCACACCATCGATCGCCTCAAAGAAATAGAAGCAGAGAGAGGGAGCGGCCGCAAATCTAACATGAAAGGTAGAGCACGATGCTTTGCAAATCAAACAAATATCGGCATCATTTCCAAACCAACATTGCGCAAATTTCTTCAAAACGGAACAGAGTCTCTGTGGGCCTTTCCAAACACAATAGACCGAGCAACACACTAGACGCCACGTTCTTGGCATCAG
>NC_134884.1:22213613-22246113 GCF_041734735.1 Babylonia areolata
TATCTTGTGTGTGTCTGTATGTTGGTCACACTTTGGTGCATTTCCTCTTTCATTTAAACAAAAGCAAGTGTGACTTAGCCATTTCCTCTTTCATTTAAACAAAAGCAAGTGAGTTAGAAATGTTTTTTTCCCCTTTGTGACTTTAATTTTGAAAACAAAAAGTGGAAAAAACCAAAACAAAAAAACCCACACACACACAAAAAAACCAAAACAAACACACACACACAAAAAAAAACAAAAAAAACCCAATGTTAAATCAAAAACAACTTTGTGTGGTCTATATTTCTGTGTTGGGAGATGCACATGACTTTTGATTTGCAATTGATTTTTGTGTGTTTTGATTCAATTGTTGTAGTAAGTGCATGTCACAAGTGAGTCTTGAAGGCCTTGCCTCTCTTTTTTTTCTGTTTTCCCTCTGCACACGACCAAGTGTCCGCTAGATGGGAATATCAGCATTCGGTGTATCTTTGTTTCTGTGTTAGGCACCTTTAGTTGTTGTTTTTTTAACACAACTCTCTGTGCGTAGGCCAGTGTTTGCACTTTTTTTTTTCTTTTTTTTTTTTTTTTGTCGTCTGGTCGAAGTTTTCCTGGACGCTGTTCTAACCAAGAGGCTCCGTCCAGTGTTCATCTTCGTGGCGTTAGATCTTCCACTGGTCTCCAGCTCACATTATTTTTAGACCACCCGCCTCATGGTACCAGCGACGGGTCCGCCAACGTTGCTACTGACCTTCGGTTCGGAGGACCACAACTTCAGCCCGCCAGCGTCTTCAAGGATTTGAATGAATGAATGAATAATGGATACTTATATAGCACACTATCCAGAAATCTGCTCTAGGTGCTTTACAAAAACGCTTTGTTAACATAAAACATTACATCTATGTTACATACACACACCAAAATGTGACTACACACACACACACACACACACACACACACACACACACACACATTTCACCTTTTCATGTTCGACAGTGATTATCTCCGTGTTCAAAAGGAAAAGACAATTCAGTGCTTCAATTTTTTTCTTCAGTAACCTATATTTTTTCTTCAGTAACCTATATTTTTATTTATTTGTGTGCGTGTGATAATAATTGAAACTTGGTCAACTTCATATTCGCATACACTCACATACTCGTACATATACATGATACTCACTTGTGGAGAGTGAGAGAGAAAGTGTTGGACTGAAATGATGCTTACCTGTGTTTAATGTTGGTTATCTGCGTTTGAATGTTGGTGGGAGTGGGGTTGAGATGAGCCCCCCCCCCCGAGTAAACTTGAAGTGTTTCTTTAGTAATTGACCCATCAGTATCCTTTGGATACTTTGTTGAAGGAAATAAGAGTACTTTTGTTGTTCCTTCTTTTTATTTTATTTTATTTTATTATTATTATTATTATTTTTGTTGTTAATTTTTTTTTATACATTCATACCATTACATAATTACATACATTAAATGCGTTGTAAAAAAAAAAAAGTTTCTGTGTGGGCTTGTTGGTGTTGGCGTCTGTAGTGGGGCATTGGGAGGGGGGGTGCACGTCCGCTTTAGCACGCGTTTGGCACAGACAGACAGACAAAAAGACAGAGAGACATAGAGACAGAGGGAGAGAGACAGAGGGGGAGAGACAGACAGACAGACAGACGGACGGACGGACAGACAGACAGACATAGAGAGGAAGAGAGACAGACAGACAGAGATGGAGACACAGAGTTACGAAGAGGGAAGCCAGAGATAGCGACTGGAAGACAGACAAAGGCAGACAGACAGACACAAAAACATGGAAAGAGACAAGCTGAGAGGCACAGACAGACACGGAGACACAGACACACACACACACACACACACAGAACACCGTCTAACCAGTACCTCTGGAGTAGATTGCAAAACAGATGATGAGCTTCAGCACGACTGTTGTCTGCTCAAAGAGATAATATAAACGCAGATTCAAGATTTGATTAACCTTTGACCCTACTGGGGCACGGGAGATTTCAGGAAACAGCATAATCAGGAACACAGCTGGGCTTGTCATGACGTTTGCATCAGTTCATGGTGAAATGAGGTTAACGTTCCTTCTTCTCCATGGACGTATCCTATGGAACTGTGCAAGTCTTAATGGATTTATTAAATCTAAAGAGAACCCGTTTACTTGCACACACAAACACACACACACCTACACACAGAGGGAGAGAGGGAGAGAGAGTTTCCAGCTGGTTTGATGTCCAGAAGTCATTAGACTCCTTACACTGTCAACAATAACAGACAGTATTCCAGTACATTACCATTTGCCTGGACTCTGAAGTATACAACCCTATATTTTACTTAGCTGACATGTGGCTAAGTGACACACACACACACACATACACACGCATGAGAGAGAGAGAGAGAGAGAGAGAGAGAGAGCATTTGGCTACATTTCATGAAAAATATATACAAATGCATGTTCGATTTCTCAGTTTATAGGGGTGAAAAAAATGTGAAAAGGTCGAAGTAGAAAAAAAAGTGGAAGTAAAAAAAAAAAAAAAAAAAGAGAAAAGTTGATACTGAAACTGAAAGCAGTAAAGGGCATGAAAAAAAAAAGAAGAAGAAATGTGAAACAAAAGCAATCATAGAAATTAGAGTAACGATAGGATACGATTTTAATGTGTTGTGTTGTAAACATTATAGACCTGAAAAAACAACAACAAACAAAGTTGTGTTGTAAACATTATAGACCTGAAAAAACAACAACAAACAAAGTGAGTAAAAAAAAAAAAAAAAAAAAAAAAAAGGTACAAGAGTGGGTTTCAATTCCCATATATCAAAGTCAGAAGAAACAAGGCTTACCATAAGGCCAAACCGCGTGCGATGTTTCTCCTTCAAAATTAATATTTAAACTTACGTTTTTAAATAGCGCGGTAAATTGACTGCTCTCCGAGGTGATAACACCGATTAAATCATGTTATTTTCATGTATCTCAATTATCTGAGACACGTACTATGTAGGTTGGTCCGGCCAAACTTTCAAATTCATATCAATGCTGGAGTATAAGAAAAGGTTGAAAGGAAACAACAGTCTTACAATACAGCATCAAATGCACCCCTGGTATTGTTATTTTGATTAGGTTTTCTACTCTCTCTCTCTCTCTATATATATATATCTGTGTGTGTGTGTGTGTGTGTGTGTTTGTGATGTATACTCTCTCTCTCCGTCTCTGTAACACACACACACACACACACACACACACACACACACACACAGAAATCTCAAACAGAAGTAAGAAAATTAGTTAGCCTATTATGTTGTGCGATCACAAAGTTGAACAACACCAGTTGAACTTCACACTGAAAAATCCGTCTGCTATTTTGACGGAGTTCTTGGCTGTCTTTCATTGTCGGAAAGAAAAATGGTTTCCCAACAGAAAACGATGATATTAACTAAAATTATGAAACCTATCATTCAAATACTTACTAGAATAAGTAATACAAAGTTGGTTTCCTTTTTTTTAAGTTCCCCCGTATTTGAGTCAAAACCTCAATTACGTTGAGCTATGCGACAAGACTCTTCTACAAATCCGGGCACTGAAACCTCAGATCTAAAAATAGATCTATAGTTGATCAGCGGTATAAAAGTACGAGGTCTTCATTGTTTCGTTAAACGGAGGCTGTTCGTTAAAAGCTTTCGGGTCATTTTATGAAGCATTTAAAAGAAGAAAGAATGAACTTTTCAATGATGTGTTTGACTAGAAGATCTAATTTGTTGTGAAGTGCAGTAGAGCGTCAAGAAAAATAGGTACAGTTTGAAGCACGTTTTATTTATAATCGAGTGAACGTAAATCAACTGGAAACTTAGCTCACGTAAAAGTAGAAAGCGTGATCTTTTATTTGATAGGTCTCTTAAGTCGATTGGTTGTAAGGAGCAATCTCCATAACCTATTATTGTCACCAACCCTCTCAGACCAGAAGCAGACGTCGGCAAACTTCTTTACCGCGCTTCGTTTTGTAGAGCAAATGTTACTTCATTTCGGGCGGGCGACCAGTTTCACTCACATTGCCTTACACACACACACACAAAACAACAACCCCCCCCCCCCCACCATATTTCTAGCAACCATGTAATATTCGAATGTCAGAATCTGAAATGTTTTTTTGCTAGACTTCACCAAAAGTTCTTTTGAATGTGTTATTAACAATTCCAGTATGTTGTTTGTTAAACTGAAGACAACACACACACACACACACACACACACAAAGAAAAAGAGGAACGAACAAAGGTGGTTTTATTTTCTGATAAATTTTTCAGCTCGATGTATGCAGTATTAATGCTCTTGCTAGGGCGAAGTGAAAAAATGATAAAAATACGATCCGTCAGCCATAGCTACACAGCATTACACAGCAGCACATACGTAAGTTCGCTGAAAAGAAAAATGACGTTACCACTGCGCGTCAGGCACATCGCATCATATTGCCATTTTCTCCAAAGTGATACTGATACTCCTCGAAAGTAATTCTGACCGGTGTACGCAATTTAAAATTAGCGGGTGCGAGAGAAAATAGAGTCCACATTTCAACCAACTAAAATTGTATCTCGCGTTTCGTACTTTCTGCACCGAGAGGTCTAGGCAGATGACTTGCTAGTCTCTATACTACTACTACTACTACTTTAACGGGTACATTAGAATTTATTTCTTTTGCAATTTTTGCTTGGGGATTTCTTTCTTTTCCTAGATGATTTCTCCAACTGACGTCTGCGGCCGGTGTTGATCAGGTCATCAGACAAAATTAATAGTTCGGCCAACATGCCGATCTGCATTTCAATAAGTTTTGTCTTCTTCTTGTTGCGGATGATTTTCTCAGGTAAGTGAGCTCTGTCTATCAGTCTAAACGCAGGGTGTGGATCTGGATCTGGATCAATACGTCGCTTTACATCCATTTACTGGCATAGACGCAAACGGTGGGGGGTGCGCAACGCGTTGGTGTTAAGCTTACTGGCTTCTGGTTTTTGCCAGAGCCGATTTGAAGCTATCCACTGACTTTTTGTGGACGATGGTATCGTCTAGATGGTTCCACTCAATTATTGTCTAATTGGGTAAAAGTAAATAGTTAACGTCGCAGACATGCAACAGGGATGACGCAGGTTTAAAGCGTGAACTTGAACTGGAATCAGACGTTTTAGACATGCAAGCTAGCCGGTGAACTGCAACAATTAGATAGTATTTTTAACACTCGGCAGCCATTTTGGTTTGACGTCATACCCGGGAATTCCTTCTGCCTTCACAAACAGCCAACAAACCGCTAGTGCAAACCGCCGTCAGTTTGTTTTGGGGGTGTTTTCTTTTTCAATCCTGGTATTTTTTTTTTTCACTAACTCTGATTTTTGTCTGGGAATAATCGCACTTTAGCATCCTAAATTCAGCTCAAAGGTTCGCCCCATCCCCAGTTTCACAAAAAATGCAAATTTGACGTGTATGTGTGTGTGTGTGTGTGTGTGTGTGTGTTGATGACTACAATGCATGTTACCTTGTTTGACCTGCTGTTCCAATCATGTGTTCCATGTAATAAGCTTATGAGGTTATCTATCCATTAGCTATTCTACCCCCCCCCCTCCTCTTTCTCTCTCTGTGAGTCTCTCACTCTCTCTCTCTCCTGTGGCATTATTATTTTCATATACTATATTTTATATGTTGAATTATGCTTTCTTGGCAATGAGCATCCCTACCCCCTCTTATTGCTATCTGTAATAAACTGTTTTATATTCACATTAGTATAGTATTCGATAACATACACAATGTATATGCTCATGTGTGTGTGCGTGTGTATGTGCGTAAGAGAGAGAGAGAGAGAGAGAGAGAGAGAGAGAGAGAGAGAGAATGTGTGTGCGTATGTGCGTTTTCTATGTGTTTTTTTTTTCCTGTGTAGTTTATTAATACCATGCTTGTGCCTGTGTGTGTGTGTGTGTGTGTGTGTGTGTGTGTGTGTGTGTGTGTGTGTGTGTCTTATGACCATGCTTATGCCTTTCAGTAGTATTGTGTTTGCTTGCTATGAATTTAAGTAGCATTGTGTAGTGCATACAATGACATATATAATGTAGTATTGCGGAGTGTAGACCCTGTTTCAGGGCGGGGACTGCATGAAAAAAAAACAAAACGTGCCAGTGCTTATCTATTATCCTCGAAAAGAAAGACTTTTGCCTTGTCTTGTCTTCTCTCTCTCTCTCTCTCTCTCTCTCTCTCTCTCTCTCTCTCTCTCTCTCTCACACACAGAGGGGAGGCAGATGTGTTTTTTTCTGTGGCAGGCCTGGAAATCACTTATAGTGATTGATGTTGACTGCATTTCAGAAGTGAAAAAGAAAGACAAAGGGACAAGTCTATTTACATGAAGTTAAAAATAACACTATACACCAGCAGAAATTGCACATATAAGTTTATTTACATGCATTTTGAGAAAAAATCTGCACTTGAATATAATGTACACACATATACACCAGCAGAAATTGCACATAAATGTTTATTTACATGCATTTTGAGAAAGACCAGCACTTAAATACAGTTTACACACAGTTTATTTGCAGTTACATTACAGTTTTCAAAGAAGTCATCAGAACTGCTTTCGAATACTTTTAAAAGCTGTGTTTTCAAAATGTTGTAAGTTAACAATAGTCAATACAGATCAGTCAGAAACTCAAGAATAAAAACTAGAATCTACAATTCATTCCACAGATTTTAATTCCTAACAGTTTAGGGCCAGTACACTTGCCAGACATACCTGTGGCATTGTCTGTTTTAACAAACTGCTGTGGATATCCCTATGGCTGGTACGTTTATGTTCGGCAAACATCTGGATACAAAGACCAGTTGTGACATGTATAACAAAGTACACAAAATGTTTTGTATCCAGCCAGAAGCAGTACAATGTATTTCTCATCCATAATTGTTTGTTACACGAGATACATAATAATGCACCTTTCATAATACTTAATCAAATTAATGTCAAAAACTGTGGTTGATCACTTGTCAAGTACACAATTATATTTCACTTAAATGCAGAGAAATAGTAATACAATTATTAACAATACAACATCACACTGCATATCCAGTCCACTGAAGACATGAAAACATCCTCACAAATATAGAAAAGTTGTGAAGTACATTATGGAATATATACAAGGAATGTGTTCACATTATACAAAATCAGATGAGAGCAAAGTAAGGCGCATGAAAATGAGTTATACTACAGACTGGTTTATTGTCTTTACCAAGGTACAAACATTCACAGTTGCACCTTGTGCAAACGTTATGATGAAATATAGATATGTGGACTAAAACCGTCAGTTATGGGTAAGTTAAGAATGTACTTGAAACGTAATATAATTACACACACACACACACACACACACACACACACACACACACACACACACACACACACACACACACACACATTGAAGCGACAATAGGTATGGGAAAGAGTATTATTTGTTAAAAAAAAAAAAAAAAAAAAAAAAAAAATCAACCAAACTATCTTTTATTTTTGACTTCTCTCTCTCTCTTTCTTTGTCTTGACCATAATAATAGTAATGATAACAACTAATAATAAGAATTACAGTATTAATGATGTTGATAATGATAATAACAACAATTGATAATAATAACAATAACAACGATAATAGTAACAATGACAACAACAGTAATAATAATGATAATAATAATAATGATGATGATAATAATAATAATAATAATAATAATAATAATAATTAAAGCAACAAATAGTTGTCTTAGTATCAGTATCAGTATCTCAAGGAAACGTCACTGCTTTCGAACAAATCCATATGCGCTACACCACATCTGCTAAGCAGATGCCTGACCAGCAGCGTAACCCGACGCGCTTAGTCAGGCCCTGAGAAAAAAAAAAGAAGAAGAAAAGAAAAGAAATAAAGAGAGAAGTAAATGAATATTTAGAAAAAAGAAAAAAAAAGAGAGATAAAAATAGAAAATAAAAATGAAATAAAATGAAATGATAATGATGAATAAGGATGAATTTAATGGACAAAAAAGATAAATAAATAAATGAATAGATAAATAATTCAAAAAAAGAAAAGATAGAAAAATGAATTTTAAAAATACTTTGAAAATAAAAAAAAACTAACACAAAAGAAAAAAACAACTTTGTCTTGGACAGAGTTCATGTAGCAAATCATACTCTTAAGTCACCAAATTTTGTCCATCAATAGAAAGACAGGCAGACAAAGAACTGTGCATAAATGGGTATATAAGGAAAGAAAATGAAAGAAGACTTAAGAGAGAGAGAGAGAGAGAGAGAGAGAGAGAGAGAGAGAGAGTCAGAAAACAAAAGAAAAAGAAAGAAAAAGAAAGAAAAAAGAAAATCAGAAAACAAAATAGAGGGAAAAAACAGAAAGTGGGAAAAATAGGTTGAAGGCCCCACAATAGACACCAAAATAAAACCAGCGTCAGAGTGTGTGTGGCAAAAAAGAAAAAAAAGAAAAAAGAAAAAAAAAGGGGGGGGGGCTAAAAAAAGAAAGTGGGAAAAACTAGCTAGGAGGTTGGAGGTCCCACAAAAAAAACAACAAACCAAAACAACAACAACAAAACAATCAAGAAACCAACAGCTGAAAACAGAGTGTGTGTGTGTGTGTGTTTGTGCCATCACCTTTATCTCGTTTTCTCTCTTTGCCCCCCTCCCTCCTGTAAGTTTTCGTCGCAGTTAACATTTTACAGCTGAGCAAACAATTTCTCCCTTCGGATCCCTCCCTGTCTTGTCCAGTTGTTTATATACATTAAAACCAAAGTAATTTTCAACCACAACAGATTTGCCAGCTCAATTAGAGAGACTCAGAGAGAGAGAGAGGAAGAGAATCATCAGTAAAATGATGTTGGCCGTATAAAGGAAGAAGAAGTTGAAAAATAATGAGGGGACACAAATAGGCCGCGAGGCCTAAGGCCAAAAAGCCAGTCCCTACTACTACTACTAGATATGAAAGTTTTTGTTGTTGTTGTTTTTCTCTCGGTCCGTGGCGGGCTTCCAACCGACAATATTATAGTGTGCGTCCCCTGAGCTCAGTGACTTGAACCATCCATTTCACAGATAAGTCTTGAAGTTGAAATGGAATCAGACGTTTGTGGCTGTTCGTCGTTCAATTAGATACAGTATACCAGCATGCGTGACGTAATGATAGCATACTGGATCATAAATACTTGGAGAGTTGGCCCAGTGAGCGGCAGTCAATCATATTTCCCCGCTGCCTCCTGTGTTCTAGACTAGGTAGCTTAAGGAAAGCGAGTCTTTCATGATAAGACTTGTTCTTCAAATAACCAGTCAGTTTCGTTTTTGGTAGTTTTGTTCAAATTTTCTGAATGATATATATATTGTTTTAGTGTCCTAAATTATTGCATCAGTTTGTTACATTTTCATGTTTTCTGGGGCCAAAAACGGAAAACGGAAAAAAAGCAAAATAGTGGCTTGAGCTTGAACTTGACAGAATCATTGTGTAAACCTTCTGACCTTTACACGGTCCATACGCTCCTGCTGTTACTGTGGCATGTGTAGGTAGTATAATGCCTACATACTAACAAAGACAAACTGGATCGTAGACACGTTAGTTTAGTGACCAAATTCGTATCAAAATTGAGTAAGACAACGTACAAAATGAGCAGATATCCATTGAAAATATGCCTACCAATGGAAATATCGTTTCATAAACGTGATGATGGAGTCTCCCGTCGGTCCGACAAATGAGTAGGCAAACAGGCTTATCTGTCAGTGTGTGTCCTCATATGGGAGACAAGGTCGATTCTGGATGCGCAGCACTTCCCACAGGTGTTGCAAGGGAAAACGTCTCCAAAAGTTGAGCCCTGCTTCCTTCGCTCACGCTTCTCCTAAATGGCCAGCGTTCTCTTGTTTTCAAACGTCTTTATGCCACTAGAGCACGGCATCCTCCAGCGAGAGCGGTCAAGGGCATCAGTTTCCCAGGAAACGATTTCTATGTCACAGGCTTTGAACTTTGTCTTCAAGGTGTCCTTGAAGCGCTTGCAGGGTCTTCCAAGTTCACGGTGGCCTTCCTTCAGCTGGCCATACATAAGAACCCCATAAAATAAATAAACATGAGTTATTGACAAAAACGAAATACGACTTTGATGGAAAAAAATGACTGAGCTAGTCAACGACCTGACCAACAATAAAAAGGAGTAAAATCTGAAGGGGCATATAAAGCCAAAAATGGCTAAGTTGTATATATATAAACGCCCCAATCCTGATCCTGATCCTGATATCGTTGCATGTGGAGTGATGGCCCAGAGGTTACGCGTCCGCCGGGGAAGCGAGAGAATCTGAGCGCGCTGGTTCGAATCACGGCTCAGCCGCTAATATTTTTTCCCCCTCCACTAGACCTTGAGTGGTGGTCTGGACGCAAGTCATTCGGATGAGACGATAAGCCGAGGTCCCGTGTGCAGCATGCACTTAGCGCACGTAAAATAACCCACGGCAACAAAAGGGTTCTTGGCAAAATTTTGTAGTAAAATCCACTTCGATAGGAAAAACAAATAAAACTGCACGCAGGAAACAGTACCAAAAATGGGTGGCGCTGTAGTGTAGCGACGCGCTCTCCGTGGGGAGAGCTGCCCAAATTTCACACAGAGAAATCTATTGTGATAAAAAGAAATACAAATAATAATAATATCATTGATAGCTTCCGGGATAATCTGCCCAGTAACATCGTCACTGCAGAAACACTTAACAGTTTTGAGAATTCATTAGAGAAACACTGGAAGGATTATGGATTCCAAGTTAATTTCTCTCATAGGAAGCTATCGATAACATTAGTAACTGCACACTTTTATATATAAAGTTACAAAAAAGGAATAAATAATAAGTCCTAATTGATCAGGCATAAGGCTGATAAAGCCCTGACACTTGATATGATATGATACCTGCACAAAAATTGCCGGTTCCTGAATGAATTTAGGATGCTAAAATATGACACACAGACACATAACTCTCTCTCTCTCTCTCTCTCTCTCTCTCTCTCTCTCTCTCTCTCTCTCTATATATATATATATATATATATATATATATATATCATACATTATGCTCTTAATGGAATGCATTTTTTGCATTTTGCACAAACATTGCAAAGCAGCCAAAATATTCAATACGTTGATGATAAGGCAGTCAAACTGACCTTTTGATTGAATAATTTTATATAAACTTTTATTTAGTATGAAAGTTACACTGATGTATTCAACTGCCAGGAGCAGCAAAACTGTGCCACGTACTACAGTGTGAAATAATTTTCAAACACTTTGCCCACTTCTCCAGAACGTTAGCTCATAACATCACCACACAGTTCAGCGCCCGTCCGCCATTTACAATTCGGAATACTCGAAAACAGGCCCACTACAGATCTTATGCTTCGAACCAATTTGGCTCACAACCATACTAATTTAGATTGCACATGCGCGTTAACAGCTGTGACAAATTCGGATATTTGTGGAATGTTTTCATGATTCCCCGTAAGGTTTCCAGAAATAAATATGTCTTGCCTTGTCTTGGATCCGATGTGGCTGAGATTGCCCAGCACAAACAACGTTTGATAGATTTTGTTCCCCAGTGAACATGAATATAATTTAGATCAACTTGTATTGTCTACGCATCGTCGAATTGCAAAATTCAGTAATTGATACGAAAGAAAATAGCCACGAAAAAGGATATTGCTGATAATCGGTTTCTGTGTGGAGTGTTTGTTACAATTTATTCGAGCCGGAAAGCAGAGATGAAGACACTGGAGGTTTGAAACTTTGATCTACATCTGTATTATATTCGTGAAAAAAGAAAACGCCGAAAGACGTGTCAGATGGTGAAGAAAAAAATCGACCAGTACAAACAAAATACTTTTTAAAAAATGGGAATAACAAATAGCGACATGTGCAGTTTCTGTAAAAATGACATAGACACAATTCAACACTATTTATGGCACTGTACATTTACTCATCTCTTTTGGGGGGACTTAGAAAATGTCTTGAAGGAAAAGTGTAAAAATTGTGCAAATGTAAAGTTGAATATAGAGTTAGTATTATTTGGAAATGATGATATTACAAAAACAGATGAAATATTTGACTATATCATTCTAGTGGCGAAACATTTCATCTATAAATGCAGAATAAATAAAATCAAACCATGTATAAAGTACTTCCTTACAGACCTAAGAAACATATACAAAACCGAAAAATATATACACTCGATGGAAATGATGTCCATAGCATTTTCTAGAAAATGGTACCCATACATAAAAATGATGGAAGGCAACGAGGAGGAGGAGGAATGACAACCACGAATGTAACGTTTGTTCTTTTTTCAAAAAAATATTTTCCTTTCATTTATTTACTTTTTTTATGCAGTGCATATGACTTTATTTGTGTGTTTTTTTCTGTATAAAAACAATGTTGTGTTGTTGTTTTCCTGCTTTATAGTTTAAATAACGTTTAATAACAAGTAATATTATTAATAATTACAAATACAATTTTTGTATGTCCGCCTGTATGTATGTAATGTATGTATGCATTCATTAAATGTTAAACTTGAATAAAAATGTTTATTAAAAAAAAAAAAAAAAAAATCGACCAGTAGGTCCATAGATGTGTGAACTGGTACCCCCTCCCCGCCCCCACCTCATGCCCCCACCACCTACGTTTTCGGTATTTCGGTTTCGTTCTTTATTATTATTATTATTATTATTATTTTTTTTTTTTTTTAATCAGCAGGAATCACACGTGAGCTTTAAACTTTTAAGGCTTCGCCCCTTGTTCAGTATTTGGAACTGCATGTCTCCTAAGATTTTTCAAATGAGATGCAGCATGACAAAGATTTCAGCAAAATATATGTCGACTTAGATTCTTAATAATCTATAACATAATTAGATCACCCCTAAACAATTAATGAATTACGCAGAGGTATACATATTTCAATTATTTACAATGTGCAGGAATGTTAATGGTCTTAGTTAACATGTTGCAACATAAATAGTTCATGTACCAGTTAGTTTTGGATCATAATGATCTTAACTTTAAACCAACCCCTTTTTTTTTTTTTTTTTTTTTTTTTACTGAGAAAATTGTGTGAGAAGTTTGACCATGACACCGTGAACCACTTTCGCCCTTTCTCGTAGATTTAGATTTATCACATAAAAAAAAAAAATGTTTGGTTATTGTTATAACTATGTCCATGTATGAAAATTCACAGTTTGAATTTTGTGCTGCTTCATCCTCAAAATCTATATTTTGAATGGGTGAATGACAATATTGTGGAAATATTTTGGAAGCTAAAAAAACGCCTTCACAAAACGAGATGAAGTGAGAGGACTGACGGAACCATTGCACGTGATGCCGTTCTCCACAATGAAGGGCACCACTGTGGTGATAACCTTGAACATTGCTGTTATCCTTGGAAAACGTTGAACTGTAAGAATCGTATGTCTAATTGATGAGGAATCAATGTAGAACGGACGACGCGTATGTTCAATCAGAACAGGCAATACCGAACACTTTCCAAAAGTAACTTGGTAGCAGTCTCCCTTGTTGTGTGACCATTAGAGCGCTAACTTTGACAGTTTTCTATCGACTGCCGGCGATCAAACTGCGGCAGACAAAACGCACTACGGCCGACGAATCCTGATGTTGCTGTGTATAGAGGATTCAAGAATGAAATAATAGAAGTTGGTGATGGATTGAACAAGGGCTGAATTATCGATAAAAGAGCTCCGCTCAGAGTGGCGGAAGAATGAGTTTCTGATACCTGCCTTACAGGTCTGGAAGGTAAAGCAGCTGCAGTTTTAATTAGTGGTGGGAGGTTGTTCCAAGAAAGCACATTCCATAAGAAACAGACTGCACAACTCTCTCTCTCTCTCTCTCTCTCTCTCTCTCTCTCTCTCGCTCTCATTCATATATACACACAGCCTGGGAGTGTAAGGAGGTGGTCCCCCCCAACACAAACCCCAAAAAAACAAAACAAAAGAAAACCACACATATGAAACAAACTGCACTCAAAGAAAAAACAAAACGAAACAACTGCCTTTCCCTGTTTTTGAATTAAAACAAACAAAAAAAATCTGTATTCCAACCATCCTGTTCCACACAGATGCAACCGTTGTCACCATGCATTGTCCGAGCATCTTTACCATTGACGACAGTCCGAATAAGGTCTTCTGCGATGTCAACACCACTGAGCTTGTAGAGGCAAAGTGCAAGGATTTGACCAACACCTTGTCGTTCGTGATCCAAACAGCCGGTTCCATCCAACAGACTCTCTGTTTTCTGAACGGTAGTGTTAGCGGGAAATGTGGCGCCAGTGTGCCAGAGAGCTGTTGGTGCTCAGAAAGTAGGGAAGGCATGACGACCTTTGCTTTCCTGTACATGGGGGACCCAGCACACGCCGGAGGAACGCTGACCTGCTCGGTATGCGGATCAAATGATCCGATCACTGAAGACCTCGGCAACTGTAAGAACTTGCTGTTCGGTGAGTGGAACAACAGACGAGGACCCACCCCCTCCCCACGCACACACTCCCATCCCCCCCGCCCTACCCCTCCTTGTTTTTCTTTTTTAAATAATAATAATGTATATTTATATAGCACCCTTTCTCTCTAAGAACTCAGGGCGCTTTACATGAAAGAAAAATATTACAAGTTTCATAAAACATTCATGACCACTCTTTCTCAAAAAACCCTCCCCCAACCCACACACTCTCACTTTCCCACTCGACATACATCCAAAGTGAGCTGACATGGGTGGTGTTGGAGAACAAGGAAGCTGATAGTGCTCATAGATAGGTTTTAAAAAGATGAGTTCTTAGTGATGAGGAAGGTTGTTCCAGATGTGAGGAGCAGCAAAGAATAAAGGGCGTTCACCATAGATTCTTGTATTGACGCGAGGAAGTTTCAAAACGTAACAGTCAGAGGAAGAGCGGAGATCTCTTGCGGGAGTTTAAACATTGATCAGGTCAGAAAGATATGTTGGTCCTGCGGAGTGGAAAGCAGAATAGCAGAAACATGCAACTTTATATTTAATTCTCGCTTCAATGGGGAGCCAACGTAAAGTGCGGAGGTGAGGAGAAACGTGATCAGTACGTGGGACTCTGAGAGTTAGTCGGGCAGCATTGTTTTGAAGTTTTTGAATTCACTGAAGAATATGTGGACAGCCTATGAGAAGATCAGTATCAGTCGCTCAAGGAGGCGTCACTGCGTTCGGACAAATCCATATACGCTACACCACATCTGCCAAGCAGCGCTTAGTCAGGCCTTGAGAAAAAAAGAAGAAAAAAAAAGAAGAAGAAAACAATATTAAAAATATATATATATATACATATATAACAACAACAGCAGCAACAACAACAACAATAATAATAATAAAGAAAACAAAGTAAAATGAAATAAAATAAATAAGTAAATAATAGATAAATACATAAAAAAGGAACTACTACTACTAATAATAATACTTATAAGGCGCAAAAACTTGAAGTCAACTATATGCGTAAAAAAAAGAAGAAAAAAAAGAGATAAAAATAATTAAATAAATAAAATAGATAAATAAAAAAAGACAACAATGATGATAAATAAGCAAATCAATGTAAAACATGCAGAGACACATTCACAAACACACACACATATGCATAACAGATATGCACCAAACATGCAGTTTCACAGATATGAAAGCACAATCAAATACACATAAACGTACATGAACCCTAACACACACACACACACACATTACCCTGCACCCCCTCTAACCCCCCTTCTCCACACACTCATTTCTAGGCTACGTATCGCAGCTTCCACGGCACACACAAACACACAGGCACACTTGTACAAGCACAGACACATACGCCCATATCCCCCACCCCCAGCCCCACATACATATATACAAATATATATATATATATATATATGCACACCCGCACGTTCCAATATTCCGTTGCTCCCACAGTGTAGGCATACACACACACACATACCTCATCCTCTACCCCTCCCCTTCCCCCCGCCCGCCCCCCACCCTCCCCCACCCACCCCACACACGCATGTGCACAGAACTCTCCTGACACTTGTGTACACTTACATCCTCGCGCACGCACACAAACACAGAGACACACATACTCACGCACAGAGGCTGCCACTGATTGGCCGCAAGAGGGGTGGGAAAAGATCTCTGCTGCCAAGAACGTGGCGTCTAGTGTGTTGTTCAGTCTATTGTAGTTGGACAAACCCACAGAAACTCTGTTCCGTTTTGAAGAAATTTGCGCAATGTTGGTTTGGAAATGATGCCGATATTTGATTTGCAAAGCATCGTGCTGTACCTTTCATGCTAGACTACGGCCGCTCCCTCTCTTTACCTTTATTTCTTTGAGGCGATCGATGGTGTGATGGCCTTGTACCTGTTCTTTTTTTATATTCTTTGACTTTTCTGAGGATTTCCGATTTTCCTAGATGTAGACCGCTCGTTGTTGCGTTGCCATCAAGTCTGTCAGCTCGCTCATTTCCCTTAACACCTGCATGTCCCGGGCATTATGACCATGTAGGTTATTTTTTTGTCTGAAAGTTGCGCATTGCCTTATGCCACTCTGGGCTTCCCATTCCATTTTCAATTTTCTGTATGAGGTTCATTGAGTCGGTTAGAACAATGGCATGTTGGTTTCCAGGCATATGGATAGACGATAGCCACTGGAGGGCATGTGTCACAGCTTCAACTTCCACCGTTAGGCTGGAGGTTGTGACTTTGTAGGCAGCATTCTCTTCCCTAATTGTTTTTCCATTTTGTTTCGCAGTGAATCGCCAACCAGATTGGTCTTTGGTGACTGAGCCATCTGTGTATATGATGATGTCCTCTTCTTTACTGTTTTCTTCTGTGAGTAGCTTCACTTCTGCATCAGTTTTGCCCTCTGGCCATTCCCGACAATGTCTTCCTGGAGTAGGTGAAATAGCTGTGTTGAATAGACGGTTGAGGGTTTCGGGGTTTTTCTCCCATTCTTTTGTTTCTTTCAGGTCTTGTAGTCGGCATACTAGCTGGATTGTGTCTTCTGCTTGCCCCATCCATGTTCTTCCTCGTCCTAGACGGCTGACTTTTGGTTCTTTGACTGCGTCATGTAGCGTCTTCTATGAAAAGAGAATTACGGAAGTCGATTCGTGACAGCAAAAGAGCAGAAGTTTAGTAGTTTCACAGAAAGGTATTGACGGATAGAGTTGATGCGACGAAGTTCCCAATTGACAATACATATCAGATTTACTACCTAAGTATGCATGCTGAGGTTTGAGTCAAGAATGACTCCAAGGTTCATTGCTGATTTAGAAAACTGAACTGTGGCATCACCATCCACAACAGAGGCAGGAAAAGAAGTAGATGTGGACATTTTTGC
This sequence comes from Babylonia areolata, assembly GCF_041734735.1. NCBI lineage: Eukaryota > Metazoa > Mollusca > Gastropoda > Neogastropoda > Buccinidae > Babylonia > Babylonia areolata. Next base: position 22,231,000 of record NC_134884.1, read on the forward strand.
AGAGAAAATAATCATAGCTTCAGTTTTGTCAACATTCAGTTTGTTGAATGTCATCCAGGATTTAACATCGAGAATACAATCCTGCATTGACAGAATCAGACTGTGTACTTGGTTTGGTTCTGCAGACTTGTAGCTGAGTATCATCAGCAAAAGAGTGGTGAAGAACATAATGGCCAGAAATGATATCAGAAAGAGGAGCAGTGTACAGAACGAACAGAACGGAGCCCAGGACAGAGCCTTGTGACACACCATAAGAGATCAGTGTTGGATCAGAAGTTATCAACAGACAATCTGGAAGTGGTTGGATAGGTATGAAGAAATCCAACACAGGACTGTTGAGTGAATCCCCAACACATGTTCAAGTCTGGAAAGGCGTATACTGTGGTCTACTGTGTCAAACGCAGCCGACATATCGAGCAAAGTTAACACAGATAGTTTACCTTCATCAACAGATAGTAACAGGACATTAACTACTTTCAACAAAGCAGTTTCAGTGCTATGGTTAGATCTATATGCTGACTGAAAAGAACATGTTGTTTAATGAAAAATAGTCTGAAAATTAGAAAAAAAATAACAACTTGGAGGCTTTATTCTTATTTTCCCATTTTAGGGACCAACCTGTTATCGATCTGGCCATAACTGTCACATCATATATGCTGGATATGTATCTTTTTTTCTCCATATTTACATACATACATACATACAGCAAAAAAAAAAAAAAAAAAAAAAAAAAGCCAGCAGCAGCTGACCTCCATCTGCAGCTCAGCAGGGATCACAGGGATCAAACCCATGACCCTCAGATTGAAAGTCCTACGCTCTGGCCACTCAGCTACACACACACACACACACACACACACATCACAGGTAATATAGATGTGTCAAGGTTGCTTTTTTGACTCATTTGTGTAAACAAAGTGAGTCTATGTTTTAACCTTGTGTTCGGTTTACTGTGTGTGTGTGTGTGTGTCCGTGTGTCTGTGTGTCCGTGGTAAACTTTAACATTGACATTTTCTCTGCAAATACTTTGTCAGCTGACACCAAAGTAGGCATAAAAATAGGAAAAATTCAGTTCTTTCCAGTTATCTTGTTTAAAACAATATTGCACCTCTGGGATGGGCACAAAAAAAGAAAGAAAAAGAAAAAAAAGAAGCCTAATTATATGCAAACTGCATTTACTGTTATATTTATATTTTTTTGTATTCTCTAAACTTGGCACTTTGATCTGATATTCTGACCCAACAACAAGAGCAGTCATTATTATCATTTTTTGTTCAAACAGGAACTTCTTTTGCTAAGCATGGAAGTTTTATTTATTTTGCAAACGTTTTGGTGCATATAGTAAAAAAAGGGAAATTACTCTGTAATTAATGCTAGGGGACTTAATTTGCTTTAAACTGATCTTTCTCATCTTAGACATTACATTTTGAAATTATACTCAATACATAAAAAGCTTGGATTTTTTATTTTTATTTTTATTTTTTTTTAAAGTGTATCACAAGTGAGTCTTGAAGGCCTTGCCTCTCTTGTTTTTCTTCTTTTCCGAATTTGGTCTTCTGAAATTGGCAGATGTCCCCCAGATATTCAAACAGAATTATAGCTCTCAGATCTTAGGCCTGTAAGTATCATTGCTTTTTCCTTCTTTTTGTGTGTGTGTGTGTGTGTGTGTGTGTGTGTGTGTGTGTGTGTATTTACAACTACTGAACAAATGAAACAGCAGTGATTCCTGCACAGTTCCTGGGGTTGCAAACAATATCTTTGGCAGCTTATGGGAGACTTTCCTCATCAGTCCGCACCCCCCAACCCCCCCCCCCACCCCCCCACCCCCCTCCCCATCTCCACGCCCCTCTCCCCCTCACACCAAGGCATTGCCCCTACACATCACCAGGGTCTTACATCACCCCCGCGATCCCCCCACCCCCCGCATCCCGGCCCACGCCTCCAACCCCAACCCCAACCTACCTCCGCTCTCGGTTACCGTGCGCCTTTTTGTTTCAGTTTTGCCAGGTAAATCCGAGGGCGGTGAAGATGGAGCTGGAAACCCGAAAAGCAGTCTGCTGGGAATCATGCTGGCTGTGGCTGCCTCCCTTCTTCCGAAGACCTGCTGAAAACCTCGACGTCTCTTACACTATCTTATTCTTTTATTTTTGTTTTCAAAATATTTTTTATAAAATCATTTGTTATTGTCACACCATATCAGAATAATACAAGTGATTCTGTTAACTTTAAATTTCCTGCGTTTACACATCTCTCTTTTAACAAATCTGATAAAGCATGATCAATACTGTCTTTGTGTTCTCTACAAAACCTACAGTTGTCATTATCAGTAACACCAATTTCTTTTAAAATAATTTTTGTACATAAACATCGTGTATTATTTTTAGCTGAAACCATTTCAGTTTTACATCAACTATCTTGTGTGCATGCATGAAACAAAATTTCCAGGTATGATGCATCAAGTCCCTTTCAGTCCCTTTTGCTGCAACATTTTGGTTTCATATCATTTTCAATCAACACATCATAATATGGTCTTGAGCCTTTAGAAACAAAACAAGTGTTTGAAGCAGAGCAAAGTATTTCTGTGTTGCTCTCCACAGTAATATTATACTTTTTGACAAATTCGTTTATTGTCGATTTATATCCAGCATAAGTAAGGAAATCAATGTGCTAGTCATATTTTTCTTTGAAACGTACATATGAAAGAATTTTACTATCACCATAAAAAAATTAAAATGTGCAAGACAATAAACGTCATGGTTACTGACCAGTCTGAATATAATGTACTTTTCATCAATTTGCACTCGATTATTTTAACACAATGGCTCAGCGAGCAGTTCCGCAGAATTCTTTGGAATCACATTTATCTTATAACTTTAACGGACATTTGTCCAGAACTGGTTATATTTGGCAAAATTTAAGATAAACTCAGGACTATATTTATCAATAACTGGCCATTGGGGGAAGTTACATAACAGAAGGTGCTTCCACTTGTGATTTGATTTTTCAGCTTTACGAATCCAGGAAAGCTTTAAAGCTAAGGAAAACAATTTAACATCAGGCAAAAGCAACCACAGGTAAGTCAGTTTAGAAAGAATGATAGATTTTAGAATTGCTACTCTGCCCAGAGGAGTTAACTGGCGTTTTACCCATTTCTTATACAGATAATTTATTTCTGCTAATCTCTCTGAATAATTTATATTTACACATTCTTTCAAATCATTAGTGAACCAAATCCCCCCAAATCGGAATTTTGTAGGATTCTAGTCCATACCTGAAGATCAGTTTGTTAACCTTTATTGCTAATATTTCTACACACAGTACAAATAAATAGGATGATATAGGGTCTCCTTGTCCACAACCTCTCTTAACTTCAAACCAGTCAGAGACTTGACCATTTATCATAACACATGACTTAATAAGTTAATATTTGTGTAAAATACACTTACCCATCTACATATATTTTCTTTGAATTCAAATGCCTTTAGTACCGTAACTTTTTTAGCAATAACTATGCAGCAATTTTAGAATGCTTATAAATTGTACATCAATGGACCAAACTTCATGTGTTATATATCAATGTCTTCAGAATAAAACAAGCTATGATATTTTCTTAATGCTTGTGGAACAGTCATTTTGATGACCTTTGAACCCTGTTGCTAAAAATAGAAATTTTGAGCATTTTCAATATTTTTCACATTCTCACTGAACAAAAAATCCAAGATATTGAGTTCGAGTTCACAATTTTAACTTTTATTGAAAAAGCAATCATTTTTCTTTCATCTGAAACAAAGTTCGCAGTGCTGTGTCACAAGTTACATGTTCAATGCTATGAATAAAAATCATAACTATATTTCCTGATTGATTACTACAAATTACATAAGTCATGTACACCACAGCAGACTTCTTGTTTTGCAGAAAAAAACCCACAAGAATTTAGACGGTTAAGACCAATGTAGAATCCCATGGATACAAAATTATATATTATTCACAAACTACAGTCAGTTTCCTTCTTTAAACAATATATTTCTTGATATTGTTGCTAAAAATAGACCGATCACTCCATATGGATACACATGGGTTATAAAGAGAATGTCTAAAAGAAACCAATTTGTTTTTTCACATCTATTTAAAAGATTTGAAAAAAGGTATATAAAGAATGTACAGAAAACATCCCGAGGAAGAAACTATGAAAGATATGTATGAGACCAACAAACCCATGCATTATCTTTAAAAGTCATCACGCTTCCATTCTGGCTTTTCCCTGTCATAACACTGTTGGTAATAACAAACTGGACATACTTATTTCAGAAGTCATCACTTAATTGTAGAAAAAACAAAACAAACAAAAAAAATAGCCCCCCCCCCCCCCCCCCCCCCCCCCCCCAAAGAAAAAAAGATGGCGCCCCTATACTATCATTATTTCATTTGTGCCCCGAACATATACATGCATGAGATTACCTACATGAAAACTCAGAAGGCAGCTCCTGCCATCCACAAAGCACAGGTGGTTTCCACAGGTAACACGCATCACATTTTTTTTTTTTTTTTTTTTTTTTTGGCTGCCCCGTCTGCACCGTTTCAGTGGCATTACTCCCACGCCGCTCATTTTAGATTCCCCCATTCACGGCCACACCCGGGTTTGTCCGTCGCAGTTCCAGCGTCGGCAGTCCACAGGGAACCATCGATGTTAGGTCGCCAGGAGGCCACACACCAGAGGAGACCCTGCACTGCTGCTGAGTCACTTCGGTGGTGTTCAATGGTGCCTGTTCTGTTTTAACGTACTTAGAACACCACCTACTAAGCCCCCTACTAACGACAATAATGGCTTAGTCGCGGAGCCAGACTGAGTGAGCGTCCCTCCCAGAGTGGAGACCGCCACCACGTCCCTCAAACAACAGCCCTCCATGAATCTGACGACATTGACAGGACTCACCCCAAGCACTGAAGTGGAGGGGTATCGAAACTGAGGTCACCATGAGAGCAGGGCATGAAAGGCCACAGACTTTGAGACTATTTTGTTTCTATTAATGACGATGAAGGAGGATGACGATGATGATGACGATGTTGCTATGGAGGTCCATTTTGGTTTGGGACTGCGTGACAAGGTTGTACTCTACGCTTCCTGTCATAATATCCCGGCGTTAACCAGGCCCGAGAGATACAGATACTTGCAGTGTTGGTCAGGTAATTTGAGCAACACACCCAAAGACGCATCCTTGAAGTGGATGACACTCGACTGTGTGGTCCCAGTCTTCCCATTTAAGCCCACAGCACACTCAACTCTGGGTAGGAGCCGGCCACGGGCCGAAAACCCACCTCCGCTGGGATTCGAACCCGCGTCCTTCCAGCCGTCAGTCCGCGACGCTAACCACTTCGCCACGGCGGCTGGTCACATTGTTTTTTTTTTTTTTTTTTTTTTAAAACTCTGCATAACATTTTGGTTTACTCTCTCTTTTTTTTTTAAACAGGGAAATGTAATGTTTAACTCTTTCCATACGAACGGCGAAAGAGACGACGTTAACAGCGTTTCACCCCAATTACCATCATCAAAATATTGCAAGCGGAAGGCTCTTATACTGAAGACGTGAATGTTGACAAAGAATACCACAATTCTGACGACGGAAGCTAAAGGTTTGGTCATTCAGACACCCACTGGACATCCGAGGGGTCTGTGTAGAGGAGAAGAGAGGACTGGCCGTACTGAGTGAGTTAATGACATATTTTTTTTATTGGATGCTTCTGGATTTTTTTCATATTCACCCAGGCTTATATATATATATATCTAAACTGCTGTTCCGACTATTTGGGCTAGAATTTGATTATAGTGGAGAGTGTCTTGCCCAAGTTACATCCCCACTCTTTCGGCCAGGAGGGTTTCAGGACAGTCGGCGTTGGGATGGTTCCCAAAGGCCAACTAGTCCACAAGGCTGCAGCACTAAGAGCCAGTGCAATTTTGCCTCCTAGTTTGAGAGTCACAAAAGACTAATCTGTAAATGATTTCCCATTGACTGGAGAAACCATTGATAATACAGCTCTCACTTTGCTGTTGGCCCAAATGTAAAACTTATGTCAATCTGTGACATAAGCCGAGTGTTGGACCAGATCTTACAAGCTGTCTAATCACTTATCCAGTAAAGTCTGACTGAGCGTATCCTTTCATGTCTGTAATTCTGGAATGTATGTTCCTTTTCCCTGAAATCTTGAAATAAAACAAAAGCGTTTACTCGTGCAATGTCAATGAAAAAAAGAAAGTTTTCCACCATTGTTTTGTGTAATGCATTGTATTTGTTGATTAACTGATCACTTTTGTCCACCCCATCCATATTTTTATTGTCTTTGACTGGGTGTGTAAACTTCCCCAGAACGTTTGATCGATGATGAACAAAGCTGGATCTATTCAGTGTATGAACTGCCGACAGAAATGATACAGCTTTGTTGTCTCCCCATTGCATAGAAAGTATATCCACTGGCTGCAAACACTGGTTGATGTCAGCCCTTGTTTTGACATCCTCCAGATAGACTCCAGGTTCAAAGGGGGGAGAGTGTTCTGTGATCCTGGATCCTCCGTGTTGAAACCTGCATTTTTGTAACAAAAAGCGAAAATCACATTTTTTTTTTCAGCTAATTGAAATGTGCACTAAAAATAATGCACACACTCACAAACACACACACACACACACACACACACCATTTTTCTCCCCTTCCCATCCCCCCTCCTTCATTAATTCCATGAAATCACTGTCTCTGCCCTTTATCAGAGGATTGATTTTCACTTCTGGACAGACCTCCTATGCAAGTCCGAGAGTTTTGTTTTGTTTTGCTTTGCTTTTTTTTTTTCAGAGAGACAAACAGGGCAAGCAGGGGAGGCAATCTGCCCCCGCCTACCACTTCCGTCTATTATCTGCTCTCATTTCCCGCTGCTGGCAATTTCAAAGGTCCGAATTAACCCTTTCATCGCCAGTTAGTTTTGAGTGCAAATACCCTTGTGATATAAACACAGAAAAGATGGTGTCTAAGAATGGCTGGGGATTCCTCTTGCGATGTGTACAAAATACGGCTTGACCTACCACCGAAATTAAGAGCAGTTGGTTCATGGATACCAGACCCATGATCTGGTCACCTTTCAGTGACATATGTCCTCTACCTAGCTTGTGCATAAACGCGATTTGGCGGTGAAAGGGTTAATTAATAAACGTCAAATCTGTCTGTCTGAGTTAGGCGTCTTTTTATTTTTCTGTCTGTCTGCCTTACTCTGTCTCTCATCATATGTGTGTGTGCGCGCGTTCGTGCGTGTGTGCGTGCGTGTCTGTGTGTGTGTGTGTGTGTGTGTGTGTCTGTGACAGCCTAGTTACAGAGAGAACCTACCCCCACCTCTTCCACACCAACCATACCGCAACACCAACTATACCCCCGTCCCCTCCTTTTCAAACCCCACCCCCTACCACCTCGGCGCAACACAACACACACTCACTAAAAATAATTTCTCATCTTCAATTCCCACGGATCAAGAGAAAATGGCGACATGTTGCGGTGTGCTTGAGTCCATAACAGTGTCTCCTTTGCCACGGACTTCAATTAATATTTCTTAGATTCCCGATATATACCAAGACAACATGATTTAATCAGCGTTATCGCCTCAAATACCGTAATTGATTTATCATGCTTAAAAAAACCAAAACAAAAACAAACAAACAAACAAAAAACCAAAAACAACAAAACATGTTTGAATCTTGTTTTTTAACGCTATAGGTAACTGCGATATAGCGCTGTTTCTGTTGACCCGAACATGCATGATTCCAATTTGCTTTCATTTATTTATTTTCAAATCAGAAGCTTCATAATGGCAAATACAGAACATATTTCAACAATCTAAAGTAAGTGTGTATCACATTTGAGTCTTGAAGGCCTTGCTTTTCTTGTTTTATTAATTTATTTATTTATTCATTTATCTATTTTTTAAACAGGTTGGGCAAGCAGGGGAGACAATTTGCTTCTATCCATCTCTTCCAATTATCTTCTGCCCACAGCACTTGCTGCCGGAAGGTCCAGATGTATGAATTAAGCATCACTTCCGCTCTGCTTGTTTGTCCGAATTAGGCGTCATTCTGTCTGTCTTGTTGTCTGTCTATCTGGCTCTCTTTTTCACAATGAGTGTGTATGTGCGTGTATACGTGCGTGTGTGTGTGTGTGTGTGTGTGTGTGTGTGTGTGTGTGCATGTAGTTGCGCACACGCATATGTGTGTGCGTATGTGTTTCTGTGTATGTGTGTGCATGTCTGCCTGTCTGTCTGTATGGCTGTGTCTCTCTGTCTGTGTGACAGCCCAATCACAGACTACCCAACCCAGTTCTCATATACAAATCGTATTGTCAGCTTATATTTTTTCCCCTTCCTTTAATTCCCTGTCATGGCTTTAACAATATTCATAGCCACGTCTGCTCTAAAGAAGAAACACTGACGTCAGTAACTATCATTTCCATGCAACTGGAAAACATTAATTTCATTGTGTAGCGTTCACCAACCGTCAATCTAAACAAAACGAAAAAATGATTTATGCATGATGTCATATGTTAGATTGTGTTGCTCTGGCGTTTATATGTGTAAATGTACAAGACATATTCTTTTTCTGAATAAACATTTCTTTTAAACCAATTATCTGAAATCGCTGTTTCTGCTTAATGTCAGTGGATTATATTCACGTTCACAACTGATTCATGATGCGCTCCCAAGAAGACGTTGAGGAAACACACTGGACAGGACAGGGGAGGTGATTTGTTTTCTATTCAACCCTCCCAGTTATCTCCAAACTACAGCCACTCTCTCTCTCTCTCTCTCTCTCTCTCTCTATCACACACACACACACACACACACACAAAAGGACGGAATGGAAGAATGGGCCATGCCTAAAATCTTAATCCTTGAATAGAAAACGTTCTGAGTTTTGAGTTCTCTTCCTCTGATACAGAATTCTCTTTGGTCATTACCATGCATCACTACATATATTTTGAGCCGATTTCTATGAGACATTCTCTTCGTCTCCACTCATTATGGTATGAACTGCCGGCATAAATCATTAACATCTGTGTCAGCGTCGACATCTCTCTCTCTCTCTCCCTCTAATTGCGTTGTTAGATAGGTTTAATAATTTTCTTCTGTAGCCAGTGTTGGAATATGGTGCATGGTGCATTGATAGATGGATGGACGGATTTATTATGTTTTTGGGTGGCCTGTTGGTTACCTTTTTTTTCCTTCAACGAAGGACTTTTTTTCATGATTAATTTTGCTAGTCCATTTCATTCATTTATCATAATGGTTTGTTATAAATTGAAAATATGTTGATGCATCCACCCATGTCATAAAGACCTCATGGCCAACGACATTAAAGTGTCAAAACGTCTCTCTCTCTCTCTCTCTCTCTCTGTCTCTGATAAAGGTACATTTCATGATTTCATTTTGAGGGAAAATGTACCCTCTCACTTTTACTATCATGACGGTACAGGAAGTGCATTGTTCACTACACATCCTATTGAACGTGCAGAGCTCTCCTCTTAGATTACACTTCATATGCCGACGAGAGAAAGTAACGACGCTAGAGCCATTCAACACCTGCATCAATATTCATGCCTGGGACAGTACCTTAATTAAAGGACAGACCGAATCTCAGCATGTTTACAGTGAAAACAGACAACAAACAAGCGTGCTGGCTGCAGAAGCCTAGCTCAAACGAATAGCCTCCGGCAGTTTAAGAAGAAAAGAAAACTATCCAATCAAACTGAACAACCCTCCACCATCAACCAAGCAGGTGATCTCTCCCCACACTCCAGATGTCTCAATGGGGACGCATAGTGAGTACACACACAAAAAAAGTTTCATATGATTACAACGGGCAAATCAGCATCATCATTATCATCATCATCATCATTATCACCGCAGTGAATTATTAACAGTGTGAAGAAAAGAACAGACAGACATTTCCTTAACTGCCAAATAAATCAATGAATACATGAACATACATACATACATACATACAAACAAGCATATGAACGAACGGGAATGATAGAATGAATGTATGAACGCAATACATTAATACAAACCAGCAAATGAATGCAGTGGTTGAATGATTAGAACGCTAGGTTCTCACCCGAGTTTCCTTAGTTCCTTCCCAGGTCTCCGTGCACCTGCTGGGTTAAGGGTGGAGATTCTTCTGATTCCTTATGTCGGCATACGTACAGACCTGCATGCTAGTTCCAGAACCCCGTTCATGCGTTTCCGCATGCAGAAAATTAAATGCATCGAAAATAGGCGTGAGATACAAATATCTATATCATCATCATCATCATCAGCAGCAGCAGCAGCAGCATCATCATCAGCAGCAGCAGTAACAACATCATCATCATCATCATTATCATCATCATCAGCAGCAGCAGCAGCAGCATTAACATCATCAGCAGCAGCAGCACCAGCACCAGCAGCATCAACATCATCGTCATCATCATTATCATCATCATCAGCAGCAGCAGCAGCATCAACATCATCGTCATCATCATCATCAGCAGCAGCAGCAGCATCAACACCATCATCAGCAGCATCATCTGCATCATGATGATGATGATGATCATCAGCAGCAGCAGCAGCAGCAGCAGAGCTTACTTTACTCCCCACCCCCACTCCTTCACCCCTCTATGCATGTCTCCAATTCCTTGTGAGAGTCCAGCATGGACGGGCAGACAGACAGGCAGACAGACAAGACAGACTGAAGCAATTGGATAGGACCTCATTTACACTTCGGTATCTTAATTAACAAACCGCAGCGGGACGTGCACGGCAGCTAGACCTGCCGGGGACTGACAGGGACCTGGTCTGGCTTCACGGGGCTGCCAACGGCGAGGAGCAGCGGGGGGGGGGGGGGGGGGGGGGGGGGGGGGGGGGGGGGGGGGGAGGAGGGGGCCGCGGCCAGGGAGGGGTACAGAAATGTCAATCAATCGCTCGATCCATCGGCTTCCGAGTGAAGAAAATTCAGTTTGCATCCGACACCGCAGCTAATGGAGTTCTTCACTCCGACTGGGATTTCTCGGTCCGGTGTGACCCTCACATGGCAGGATGCAGAGTTTTTTTTTCTTTCTTTCTTTTAAATATATATATATATATATATATATATATATATATATATATATATATATATATATTTATAACTTAACTTTAGGTCTGTTATGTCACTAGTTTTATGCGCACGTGCATGAGGTAAGGTTTTTATGCAGGAATCGCGTTCCTCATGGTTGCTTGAGCAGTATGTTTCGTTGTTTTGTCATTTCGTTATCAGAATCACCTCGTTTAGAGATCAGATACAATGATTCAGTTCACAAATACGGTTTTGACATGATAACAAGCTGGGTTTTTTTCGAAATCCTACCATCTCCTGGCAGATTCACACGCACAGACGCCCGTGACAGCGTCAACGATAACACGGCCGTCTGGTTTGTCAATCATGCGTCGAGCGTATTGCTCAATTATCGCCCCCTTAATGGACACTGTTCAATTTGCTTCTAAAAAAAAAAAAAAAAAAAAAGAAGGAAAAAAAGTGAGGCAACGGAATATTATTCGACCTGACTGCAGCAGTGGAGCAATTAGGAACTGCATGCAACAGCTTAGTTTTAAACACTTTGTCTTGAACTTTGTGATATTTTACCGTCAGTCGAGATTATGTAAGCGTCGACTGTCGGAGGACTGTGTGTGTGTGTGTGTGTGTGTGTGTGTGTTAACAACAGAATACCAGGACACGTTTTCTGGCAATCACGTCTCGGAATTTTTTTTAATAAACTGCGAAAATACAACCTTCCCACTGCACACCCCACCCCCCGTCCCTAGCCCCCGCCCCTTCCCAGCCCTTCTCACATACGAGTATGCACTTTTTCGAAATTTGCGAGAAAGTGTATTTCGAGAAAGTGTGGTTGTTCCCCAACTCGTCTTTCTTGCAGTTTACTTGAAACTGACTTACTTTTAGCGGGAAAACGCTGCAGCAATAAGGTAACAGTTGTCCCTGTGATCACGTGTGGATGTATGCCTACTTCATACAGATACTCACTCTCTTGTGGCATCACCAGTCACTGTTAGTATTTATGTCTCTACGATATTGGTTCACAAATTGGATTTTTTTTTTTTTTCGCGGGCAATCTTTTTTTTTCCTTCACTCTGTGAAGACACACAACTGGAACGTGCGAGTGTGCATGATTATATATATTTGTATATATGTGTGTGGGGATGGGGGTGGGGGGTATGGGCGTATGTGTGTGTGTTTGTACAAGTAAGTGTGCGTGTGTGTGTGTATGTGTGGTGGAAGCTGTGATACGTAGCCTAGAAATGAGTGTGTGGAGGTAGGAGGGGGGGTGGAGGGTGCAGGGTAGTGTGTGTGTGTGTGTGTGTGTGTGTGTGTGTGTGTGTGTGTGTGTGTGTGGGTGGGTGTTGGGGCTCGTGTACGTTTATGTGTATTTGTTTGTGCTTTCATATCTGTGAAACTGCATGTTTGTTGCATATATGTTGTGCATGTGTGTGTGTGTGTAAGTGTGAATGTATGTTTTACATTTATTTGCTTATTTGCGTATTTATCATCATTATTGTCTTTTCATTTTATTTTCATCCATTGTTGTTATTATAATTCTTTTTGAAATTATTTATTTATTTATTTATGTATTTATTTATTTATTTATGATTTATTTATTTATTTATTTTCTCAAGGCCTGACTAAGCGCGTTGGGTTACGCTGCTGTTCAGGCATCTGCTTGGCAGATGTGGTGTAGCGTATATGGATTTGACCGAACGCAGTGACGCCTCCTTGAGCTACTGACACTGATACTGATACTGATACACAAGGCCTGACTAGCGCGTTGATGGGGTGGGGGTGGGGGGCATTGGGGTTCATGGGGGGCAGAGGGGGTGGGTGGGTATGCTGCTGTCAGGCAGTGGGGCGAACAGGGGTGGGGGACTGAGACAGACATACGGCGATGCCTTGTTACATCTAAAGTTCTTTTTGAACAAGATGGTTCGACGGGCGCAATAGCCGAGTGGTTAAAGCATTGGACTTTCAGTCTGAGGGTTCTGGGATCGAATCACGGTGACGGCGCCTTGTGGGTAAAGAGTGGGGATTTTTACGATCTCCCAGGTCAACATATGTGCAGACCTGCTAGTGCCTGAACCCCCTTCGTGTGTATACGCAAGCAGAAGATCAAATACGCACGTCATTAATCCATGTCAGCGTTCGGTGGGTTATGGTAACAAGAACATATCCAGCAGACATCCCCCCCTACTCCCCGAAAGCGGAGTATGGCAGCCTACATGGCGGGGTAAAAACGGTCATACGTGTGTGAGTGTGTGTGTGTGTGTGTGTGTGTGTTCCATTTCACACACACGCACACACACACACACACACACACACACACACACACACACACACACACACACACAAACTCTCTCTCTCTCTCTCTCTCTCTCTCTCTCTCAGAAACCAATTTTGCGTGCATCTGAAAACCCTCTTGTGATCACTGAGGATACACAAACAAGACAATGTCAACATCACATCGCCGACCGTGAATCTTATTGCAACCCCACACGCAAGGTCCTCCGCCTTCCCCACACACCCAAACATATTGGCCGAGATGTTTGCTCTCCCTCTCTGTCTGTCTGTCTCTGACTCTCTGTTTCTCTCTGTCTCTTTCTTTGTGACATCTAGAAATGAAACCTTGAGATCCACAGTCTCCTTGAGCCATTTCAGTCAGCGTACAGAAAGCGACACAGCACAGAAACGGCCTTATTACGTGTGGTCAATGACCTGTTGCTAGCATCTGAAGCAGGTAAGGTATCCATTTTGTCACTGCTGGACTTTTCTGCAGCATTTGACACGATAGACCATGACATTATGGTCAGAAGGTTGTGTGCTGTGTTCGGACTCAATGGTACTGTTCTGAAGTGGTTTCATTCCTACTTATCAGGTCGCACACTCTCTGTCCTTGTAATGGAAACCAGTCTGTTCCGTCTGTGCTCAGATATGGGGTACCACAAGGTTCCGTCCTGGGATCTGTACTCTTTACAATGTACACACAGCGTCTAAGTTTGATCATCCAACAGTCTGTACCTCACTATCATCTGTTTGCTGACGATTCTCAACTGCATGATTCTACTATTCCTTCTGAATTTCCATGTTTAGCTTCTAAACTTAAAACTGGTATAGAAAATGTAGCAAAGTGGATGAAACAAAACAAAATGAAAATGAATGATGACAAAACGGAACTCATGTTGACTGGTAATAAAAATTAGCTCAAGCAGATAAATACAACGTCTATTATTTATTCTGGCATAAAAAATTCTTTTTCTAGTTCTGTCCGCAATCCTGGTTTTTACCTCGATTCATCCCTCACGATGGAATCTCATATGAACCACCTGTGTAAAGTTCTTTACTTTCAGCTTCGTAAGACTAGTAAAATCCGCCCCTTCCTGTCTGTTGTTGCCGCCAACAAACTTGCTGTTGCCTTCATTTTATCCCGCCTAGATTATTGTAATTCTCTCTTTGCTGGCCTTCTCAACGATAAACTCTACAAGCTCCAGAAAATACAGAATAGTGCAGCTCGACTCGTCCTTAAAAAGTCGAGGAGAGAGGGTGCTACTGCTCTCCTGCGGACACTTCATTGGTTGTCTGTTCAAGCCAGAATTGAATATAAAGTTGCCTGCCTATGCTTTCAGTGCCTGAATTGTGATACCACACCCTCATATCTTTCTGAGCTTGTTAACCCGTACTTGCCAAACAGAAAATTGAGATCTCTTGATTCCTCCCAGCTAATTGTGAGTGTGTGTGATGGGAGAGTAGATAGAATGGGAGTGGGTAGATGGATGGTGGTGGTGTGGTTCGAAAGGGAGAATGACCCGATTTTTACCCCTTTTACCTTTTCTATCCAAAATTTCATTTTACAATTTTTTTCAAAATCTGTGGCATGCAGATTACAATTATGTTACTTTTTACATGTATGTATTTTAAGTGAAAATTGCTCTCATCTCAGCCGTTTAATCATGTGTGTGTCTGTGGTTTATGTTTCTACTACTTTTTATGTGCTTTCTCGTTTCACTTTAGGTAC
>NC_134884.1:22248613-22251113 GCF_041734735.1 Babylonia areolata
TATAGTCTATTGTATGTTGTTTCACTACTATGATGCGCGTACGTGTATTGGCACATACACAAATGTACGATTAAGTAATTTGGTTTTTTGAATTCAGTTCTTGACATTATTTGCTTTATTTATTGTTGTTTGTTTTCTTTCATTCAATACAATGACGCTGCAACTTAGAATTGACCCCCTTGACATAAGGGCTGTAGTTAGGCCAATGGGGGGCGAATGGAAAGAACTCGCCTAAAATTGCTGCAGGAAAAAGGGGTCTCTTGAATGAATGATCACTGGGGACGTTTATGTTTCCTTTTCCGTTTTGCGTTTGTTTGTATTTGTCTTTGTCTTTGTATTTCTTTTTATCACAACAGATTTCTCTGTGTGAAATTCGGGCTGCTCTCCCCAGGGAGAGCGCGTCGCTATACTACAGCGCCACCCATTTTTTTTGTATTTTTTCCTGCGCGCAGTTTTATTTGTTTTTCCCATCGAAGTGGATTTTTCTACAGAATTTTGCCAGGAACAACCCTTTTGTTGCCGTGGGTTCTTTTACGTGCGCCAAGTGCATGCTGCACACGGGACCTCGGTTTATCGTCTCATCCGAATGACTAGCGCCCAGACCACCACTCAAGGTCTAGTGGAAGGGGAGAAAATATCGGCGGCTGAGCCGTGATTCGAACCAGCGCGCTCAGATTCTCTCGCTTCCTAGGCGGACGCGTTACCTCTAGGCCATCACTCTACTTTGTTGTCAGTTGTTTCTTTTTTTTTGTGAATTAACGACGACCCTTTCATCGAAGTCCACTGAATAATTTTCTTTTATGTTTAACTTCCATTTTATTTCAAATATTCATTTTCGATTTCCATCCTTCATCTACCGTGTTTTTCAACTATCCGCTCTTACCTTGTAAAACGATGGCACTGAAATGTGGAAATTAATACTTTAAGTTGAACAAAATGACTACGATAACCAGCATGTGTGACAGGGCAGTGATGAAATACTCCCCTTACTTGACTGGAATCTTAAGACATAAAAGACTTGCAACCTTTTCCACAAGAAAGAAGAGGAAGAAGAAGAAGAAGAAGACAGGAACACCGAGGGGAAGGGATGTAACTCTACAAGAGGACCAGACCTTGCGAGGAAGTCTATTGCAGTCGCGTGAAAAATACTGGAGGAAGGGGGGGACATCACCTTACACTGAGGACTACAGTCCTAAACAACGTGACCTTAACCAAGGACGTCAGCCATTAGGTCGTTAATTAAACTCCAACCAGTCAGGGAACGTCACCCCCAAACCACTCCCTACTCCCCCAGGACCCCCACCCTTCTCCACCCCTTCGTCCTCTCTCCGCATCACCACCACATCAGCCACACTGCTACATGGTTTCTTTCAACTTATCCATCTAGGGCAAAAAAGAAAACAATGAATAACCTAATGAATGAATAAAAAAAAAAATAGATACATGAATAAACACCAACAACGCAGAACACACACGAAGTAAATGTAACGGAAGTTGCCGAGTCTGTACCCATGATGTCTTTATGGCGGAAGACAAATTTAATGTATACCATTCACTTCTCCAGTTTTTTTCTACGAACGACACAGAAAACAAGCAACAAATAACTCACTCACTCACTCACTCACCCAAACAATTAGTCAGTCAGTCAGTCAGCCAGTCAACCACCCACTCAATGAATGAATGAATCAATCAACCAATTAATATAACTGCCTGACCACTTTTCATCGAGCACTACTTTTATCCTTTAGTTTAAGAATCTGCAATAATATTCTCAGAAATCGTTGCGGGTCTGATGGGTATCCACCTTTGACTGAACATTTCCATGGTGTGATTAGCAAGTTGTGAAGATGTTCAGAACAGATATAACATATTCAGCAGGTCAGTTAAGCTGACGATGTATGGTTGCTGTACTGAACTTATATTCAGGCAGTTTTCATCTGCCAAAGATAAAACACAATCATCCCCTCCACCCCACATTGTCAGAATCCCTTTTCTGTAAAAAAAAAAAAAAAAAAAAAACCCACAAAAAAACACAACAACCCCCCCCCCCTCCCCCAAACCCAACAACAACAGCAACAACGCTATATGGTGTCGTGTCGTCGTCAATGCTGATAAGATTCCCCTGGATTTCTGCTCAATTTAATTAAAAGACCCAAGAACCTCAACATACATCCCTCCCAACCTGTGTTTTCCCCTCCAAACAAAACTAAACTAAACAAAAACTAAAAACGTTACACGGTTTTATGACGACTTTAACTCACTCAGTACGGCCAGTCCTCTCTTCTCCTCTTCACAGACCCCTCGGATGTCCAGTGGGTGTCTGAATGACCCAACCTTTAGCTTCCGTCGTAAGAATTGTGGTATTATTTGTCAACATTCACCTCTTCAGTATAAGAGCCTGCCTCTTGCAATATTTTGATGATGGTAATTGGGGTGAAACGCTGTTAACGTCGTCTCTTTCGCCGTTCGTATGGAGAGAGTTAATGCTGAGTGTGTGAAC
>NC_134884.1:22261113-22263613 GCF_041734735.1 Babylonia areolata
TGGGGTGGTGGTGCGGGGTGGGGGGGTCGGGGGGGGGGGCAACTCCTGAGGAATCACAACTCTGCTTTGGGCCATGTTCAGGTGCTACACAGGCTTAGTTGTTCCCACTACCAGCCACCATATTCGTTCTTACACAGTGAAAAAAAAAAAAAAAAATCCCGGAAAGTCTGCAGGGACCTACCCAGTGCCAGGCAGCAAAAGCCAGCAGCCTTGATGCCAGAAAAAAAAAAAAAAAAGTAGCAAGAAAAGACTCGTTATGCAGAAGACCGGTGGCTGATGACTGACTGTATAACGGCATTCGTTAACGGTGGCTATTGTGATTCAGATTATTAGTAGTACTTGGTACTACTTTAAATTAACAAGCTTCTGGTACTGTTGTGGCCTGATCTGATTTGTCACGAAGCCAGGTTGAATCATGGCGGTGGTCCTTTCTGGCGTGAAGACCACTGATACCGTCGTCACCCTGAATATGGTTTCCCGAGACCCCCCCCACCCCCCCCCCCCCCCCCCCCCCTCCGCACCTCACTCCCCCTTCCCCACTGCCCCCTTCTCTCATTATCTGTCTGCCTGTGTCTACTTGTGTCTCTGTATATAATTATTTCTCTCTGTCTCTGTCTCTCTATCTATGTACCTTCCTCTCTCTCGTTCTTCCTCTCTCTTTTGTTCTGTGTCTGTCTTTGCTATTGCTGCTCTCTCTCTCTCTCTTGCTTATCTATTACCCTGGATAATAAAGATTTTGTCTCGTCTTGTCTTGTCTTTTCTTCTCTCCCCCCCTCTCTCTCTCTCTCTCTCTCTCTCTCTCTCTCCCTCTCTGTCTTGCTTATCTATCACTCTGGATAATAAAGATTTTGTCTCGTCTTGTCTTGTCTTCTCTCTCTCTCTCTCTCTCTCTCTCTCTGTCTTGCTTATCTATCACTCTGGATAATAAATATTTTGTCTCGTCTTGTCTTGTCTTCTCTCTCTCTCTCTTTCTCTCTCTCTCACTCTCTCTGTCTGGCTCTGTTGTTTTTGCTATCTCTCTGTTTCTTTTCTTTCTTTCTTTGTGTGTGTATGTCTCTATCCCTTTCTCTGCCTATGTCTCGTTCTCTTTTTGTGTCTCTGTCTTCGTCTGTGTTTCTGTCTGCGTCTGTGCCCCCCTCTCTCCCACCACTCTCTCTCTTAATCTCCCTCTCTTCCCCCCCCCCACCCCTCCTCTCTCGCTCTCTCTCGCTTATCTATTACCCTGGATAACGTCTTGTCTCTCTCTCTGCCTCTGTCTCTCTCTCTCTTTGTGTCTCTGTCCTGTCATAGAAGGCATAAATAAGAACAAATTCAGTGTTCAGTGTCCAGTGTTCTGTCTCTGTCTCTCTCTCTCTCTAAAGACAATTAATATGAGTTCACTTCAGGCACCGATGATGATTGTACTTCGAAACCGGAGTTTGTGTCAGTAGGAATGACGGACATGACAATTTGAGAGGCATTGCAATTACATGGTTTTTTATTTATTTTATTTTGTGTGTGTGTGTTTTTTTTCTGTTGTTGCTGTTGTTGTCACGCACTGAGATATATGAATCAGGGTATTAGTATGTATGATACGGCCGTTGTCAAGGCTTGCCAGCCGCATTACACAGTGCCAAAAGGTCCATCAAATGGAGTGGAGGCTCAGTGATGGACAAAGCGCCTAAGCAAGGATTCCCTCAAGGACCTCAAGGTTTTGCTTGTTTGCTTGTTTGTTTGCTTGTTTGTCGTGTGTGTGTGTGTGTGTGTGTGTGTGTGTGTGTGTGTGTGTGTGTGTGTGTGTGTGTGTGTGCCTGTTTGTATGTGTTTGTTTGTGTGTCTGTGTATCAGTTTTTTAAAAGTTGTTTTTGTTAATTTTGTGTTTGTCTTTCTATCGTTTGTTGGTTTTTGTCGTTGTTGTTGTCTGTAGCCCCCCGTCTCACAGACATAGTACAGTGGTTTCCGAGAAACGGAAAGAAACCAAGCTGCGAAACTCGTGGTGCTGGATTATTTGTATTTGTATTTGTATTTCTTTTTATCACATCAGATTTCTCTGTGTGAAATTCGGGCTACTCTCCCCAGGGAGAGCGCGTCGCTACACTACAGCGCCACCCATTTTTTTGCATTTTTTTTCCTGTGAGTAGTTTTTTTTTTTATTTGTTTTTCCTATTGAAGTGGATTTTTCTACAGAATTTTGACATGAACAACCCGTTTGTTGTCGTGGGTTCTTTTACGTGCGCTAAATGCATGCTGCACACGGGACCTCGGTTTATCGTCTCATCCGAATGACTAGCGTCCAGGCCACCACTCAAGGTCTAGTGGAGGGGGAGAAAATATCGGCGGCTGAACCGTGATTCGAACCAGCGCCCTCAGATTCTCTCGCTTCCAAGGCGGATGCGTTGCCTCTGGGCCATCACTCCACGCAAACGGTGAAGTGTTCCCGCCTATGAGAGCTGCCTAGATCTTACTCACATTGCAATGAACGAAAAACACCCCTCCTCCAATCCTTGTCCACCACCCCCCG
>NC_134884.1:22268613-22286113 GCF_041734735.1 Babylonia areolata
GCAGAATGGTTAACTCACTCAGTACGGCCAGTCCTCTCTTCTCCTCTACACAGACCCCTTGGATGTCCAGAGGGTGTCTGAATGACCCAATCTTTAGCTTCCGTCGTCAGAATTGTGGTATCTCTGTCAACATTCACCTCTTCAGTATAAGAGCCTTCCGCTTGCAATATTTTGATGGTGGTAATTGGGGTGAAACGCTGTTAACGTCGTCTCTTTCGCCGTTCATATGGAGAGAGTTAAGACGAACATCTGCCAACACGGTGTCTGTGAGGGTCTGTGATTCCTGGTCTGGTCCTTTCTGCCAAGTTTGACTGGAAAATCAAACTGAGCGCCCAGTCATTCGGATGAGTCGATAAACCAAAGCCCCGTGTGCAGCACGCACCAGGCGCACTGGAAAAAAAAAGAACCCATGGTAACAAAATGGTTGTCCTCTGGCAAATTGATTTTATGCATAAAGAAATATACTCTGGTAGGTAAAGAAAAATGTTTGCATGCATTCAAGGCCTGGCTGGAGCATTGGGTTATGCTTCTGGCCTGGTGTATATGGATGTTTGTGAACGCGGTGACGACTCCTGAAGAAACTGAAACTACCACAGTCAACCTGTGTGCACACTGTGCATGCACGTTAGATTTTCCTTCGAGTAGCAGCATGTCGGAGTGATGGCGGAGAGGAAAAGCGTCCGCCTAGGGAGCGAGAGAATCTGAGCGCGCTGGTTCGAATCACGGCTCAGCCGCCGATATTTTCTCCCCCACCACTAGACCTTGAGTGGTGGTCTGGACGCTAGTCATTCGGATGTGAGATAAACCGAGGTCCCGTGTGCAGCATGCACTTAGCGCACGTAAAAGAACACACGGCAACAAAAAGGTTGTTCCTGGCAAAATTCTGTAGAAAAAATCCACTTTGATAGGAAAAACAAATGAAACTGTACGCAGGAAAAAGAAAGGAAAAGAAAAAAGAAAAAAAAAGGTGGCGCTGTAGTGAAGCGACGCGCTCTCCCTGGAGAGAACAGCCCGAATTTCACACAGAGAAATTTGTTGTGATAAAAAAAAGTAAAAAAAAAAAAAAAAAATATGTTTACGGCCCTCCTTTTAACTTGGGCCACACATTTTCTTTCCCATTGTCCCGATCAAACTCTGCTGTTGACACGTTTCGGGGATGTCAGGATGAAGATAACAGCCCCATTCTCTTTCACAAGGGGGGTGTATAGGGGGTTCTGGAGAGAGAGAGAGAGAGAGAGAGAGAGAGAATTCTTTAGACAAGACAAATTCTTTATTTCGAGGATAATAGATAAGCACTGGTGTGCTTTTTTACATCCAGTCCCCGCCCTGAATAGGGTCTACACTACACAATATTTAATAAAATGAAAGCATGGTGTTAGTAGAGATACACAACAGAGGAAAAAGAAAGCATAAATCAAAACAAAAGAACAGCCACACACACACACACACACACACACACGCATGCACGCACGCACACACACACACACACACACACACACATGACATACAGGCACTAGCATGGTGTTAGTAAAATGCACAGGTAAAAAATAAAATAAAAAAAGGAACAAAATCAAAGAAACAAACACACACAACACACACCGCATTACACATCAGAATGGGGGATAGAGGGTGAGGGAGGTTCTGTCGAGAGAGAGAGAGAGAGAGAGAGAGAGAGAGAGAGAGAACAGCTCTATAGCCTGGCTGCCTGGTTGCTAATCGTAGGAGGGACATGCGCACTGGTCCTCCTCTATCCTCTGAATCTCTCACGCCTTGGCTCCAAACACCACACTCCGGGACGGCTAACAACTTAACTCTCTCCATACGAACGGCGAAAGAGACGACGTTAACAGCGTTTCACCCCAATTACCACCATCAAAATATTGCAAGAGGAAGGCTCTTATACTGAAGAGGTGAATGTTGACAAAGAATACCACAGTTCTGACGACGAAAGGTTGGGTCATTCAGACACCCACTGGACATCCGAGGGGTCTGTGTAGAGGAGAAGATAGGACTGGCCGTACTGAGTGAGTTAAAGCAGTAAGTAATAAGCTTACACAATGGAGACAAAGCTACCAGTATCTATGGGTCAGTCAAAACGTGCAGGCAGTCCAAACCAAAATGTTCAGTTTGCAACATCAGTTCTGTAAGATGCGCACAGAACACGTATGATATATTCCTCAGTGAAAGCAATGGTTAATGCGAACCAAAAAAACAACAAAGAGTAAACAATTGCATGTGTGTGTGTGTGTGTGTGTGTGTGTGTGTGTGTGTGTGTGTGTGTGTGTGTGAGATAGAGAGAGAGAGAGAATGTGTATGTGTGTTGTGTGTGTGCGTGCGCGCGCGCTTGCATACGTGTGTTTGTGCGCGAGTGTGTGTGAGGGTGGGGTGTGGGGTGCGTGCATGCGTTGGTTTGCATCTTCCTTACCCATTTCGTGTTTCAACTTACACATACAGAGTCTTTACCATTCATGCATTGGTATCCGAACATTTCCCCAATGTGCCAATGTATGGACGGGAAAAAAAAATGTTACTCATGACTTGACACAAGTCATCAGACACTCAGAATCTGTCAATCCCTGCTGGGTGGCGATGATGATGATGATGACGATGATGACAGTGATTGCACGTGCAGCGAGACGAGCTAGACAGACAGTTCGACGTGCGCTGGCGAGCAGGGAATCAATTCATTGCTGGCTTTTGCTGAGAGAGGGAACCTGGCTTGCCCCATGACTATGGCTCTGCCTCTCTATTTTTCCCTGTCTCTGTCTCTGTTTGTCTGTGTATCTACTTCTCTCTCTCTCTCTCTCTCTCTCTCTCTCTCTCTCTCTCTCTCTCTCTCTCCTCCTGTCTTTTGTCTACATCTCTTTCTGCTCCGTGCTTGTTTCTATCTTGCTCTCTCTGTTTGTCTGTCTTTCTGTCTATCTACCTGTTGTTTTTTTTCTGACTGTCTTTCTGTTTCTCTCTGTGTCTCTATGGTTCCCTGTTTCTCTCTGTCTGTCTGTCTGTCTGTCTCATTGTTGTGTTTTGTTTCTGTTTCTCTTCATGCGTCTGTCTCTGTCCTTGTCTCTCTGTGTCCGTGAGTCTGTGTGGATGTGTGTGTCTCCCTCCATCCCCTTTTATCTCTCCCTCCATCCCCCCTCCTCTCTCTCTCTCTTTCTCCTCCTCTCTCTCTCGCTCTTTGTCACGTTCGCTTGTCCACCTCGCTCGCTCGCTGCTTGCTAAAGGTTTTATCTTCTGCTGGGTCGCTGATAGTCTTTCCAGCCCTAACCCCTTTTACTGTCCGCGTTCCTTGCTGCACGTGTTGTCACTTAACCGCTGCTGTGCCAACAGAGGAGACGTGTCACTTCCCTCTTGCTGTGACAATACAGGGGGAGTTGATTTACTCCACTGCGGTCTCCCGTGTGTGCTTTGTTTTGTGGTGTTGCTCACCGAGGCTTTAAAGTTCGAACAGCGCGTAGCTTTTTTTTTTTTTCTTTTGTTTTATTATATTTGCACTTGTTTGCATTTTTTTTCTCCTTCAATTCAAAGGTGAGCTATTTTGTGCTTGTTTTTTTTTTGTTTATGTTTTTGGTGTTGTTGTTGTTCGTGTGCTTATCATTTTATTTATTTATTTTTTTTTTACAGAAGTTGTTGTTATTGGTATTGTTATTGTTATCGCTTTCCTCCTCCTCCTCCGACTTCATCATTATCATCATCATCATCTTCTTCTTCTTCTTCTTTTTCTTCTTCTTCTACTTATTCTTCTTCTCTGTATTTGTCTCTCTGCCTATTTGTCTGTCTCTGTATTGTCTCTCTCCCTTTTTATCTGTCTGTCTGTGTATCAGCTCAAATCTCCAGACACCATCCAGAATCTCGTTCACTTCCTGGTGTAAAAATAACAACTGCGGGAGAGGGAGTACGTGTGAGAGCGTGTTGGGGTTGTCGGGGTGGAGTAGCAGCAGCAAGGTAGATCAAAGGCTTGTAAACACGTGCACTATGTTGATAGTGTTCGCCTGTAGCGAAGCAGTCAGCGTCACCGACTAACGGCTGTGAGGACAGGGGTTCAAATCTCAGTGGAGTTGGCTTTTTTTTTTTTTTTTGGCCCGCGATTGGCTCCTACCCAGATTTGAGTGTACTATGGTCTAAATGTGTGGAGTGATGGCCTAGTGGTAACGCGTCCGCCTAGGAAGCGAGAGAATCTGAGCGCGCTGGTTCGAACCAAGGCTCAGCCGCCGATATTTTCTCCCCCTCCACTAGACCTCGAGTGGTGGTCTGGACGCTAGTCATTCGGATGAGACGATAAACCGAGGTCCCGTGTGCAGCACGCACTTAGCGCACGTAAAAGAACCCACGGCAACAAAAGGGTTGTTCCTGGCAAAATTCTGTAGAAAAATCCACGTCAATAGGAAAAACAAATAAAACTGCACGCAGGAAAAATACAAAAAAATGGGTGGCGCTGTAGTATAGCGACGCGCTCTCCCTGGGGAGAGCAGCCCGAATTTCGCATAGATAAATCTGTTGTGATGAAAAGAAATACAAAATACAAAAATACAAAATACAAAATGGGACGACTGGGACCACACAATCGAGTATCGCCTTCTTCACAGATGCGTCTTTGGGTGTGTTGCTTAGATTTCCTGACCAAAATGCAATTGTCTGTATCTCTCGGTCCTGGTTAAAACTCAGATATCATTATGGAGGGAAGCTCTTGTCACATATTCCCAAACATAAAATGGACCTCCGTATCAAAGCATCATCATCCTCCACCTTCGTCAACAATGTATGAAAAAAGTGTCCCTAGATCTCTGCTGCCTTTCATGCTCTGCTATCATGATGATACCAGTTTCGATCCCACTAATGTGTTCAGAATTAGCCCTGTCAAGGTCTTTAGCGAGGGCAGATTCATTGTGGACTTTCGTTGAAGGGACGTTATGGAAGTCTTCACTCTAGGGGAGATGTTCACTCAGTCTGGCTCTGCGACCAAGCTGTCATTGTCTTCAGTAGGGGGGTAAGTAGGTCGTGTCCTAATTACGTTATAACGCCTGTTATATCAGAACAGGCTCTGCTGAAAACCACCAAAGTAAATCAGCAGCAGTGCAGGGTCTCCTTTGGTGTGTGGCCTCCTGGTGACTTAACCTCATGGTTCCCTGTGGACTGTCAATGCCTGAACTGCGACAGCCGAATCCGGGTCTGGCTGTGTATGCAGGGCTCGGAATGAGCAGTGTGGGAGTAATGTCACTGAAATGATTCAGGCGACGTTGCAGCAAATATACAAAAAATAATCTTACGTCTGACAGATTGTATCATACATCGTGTCTTTTCTTGAATTTAATATAATGGAGAATATCTGCAGCCTTGCATCATTGCTGATATTTTCTTCATTTTCTCACTGTAAACGTTGCATTGCTTTTGCGACATCTGTGATACTAGGGAGACATTATCGCAATTTGGAATACTATGCATTTTCTGACCATCCACCAGTGACAAAACTAACTTACTGTGGTAAGACATCATTAATGAACTTGGTCAATTTCAAAGCTTCCTGAGCTGTAGATTAGTATGTATTTTTTTCCTTCTCTCCACAGTCGTAGGCTATGATTCTTTTGAAAATTGATATTATCATTAAAATAAAAAAAGATAGCATATTATTAAAAAAAAGGTTTATACATAAATAAAGAAGAAAAAAAATCAAAAGTTCACAAACTCATAAAGTAACGGATGAATGCTTAAAAACAGTCAGGAAGTGATATATAGGTATATATATATATATATATATATATAGGCCTGTGACATGGACTGACAAACTGACAGATGCGTTTTTCAATATATCTGTCTGTTGATCTGTCTGTGCATGTACACACACACACACACACACACACACACACACACACACACACATATATATATAGATAGATAGATAGATAGATAGATAGATAGATATCCTAATTATTTTTGTCCCTCAGCTTACATATATATTTTATGTAATGTATGTATTGGTATCCGAACATACCATCAATGTGCATGTGTATAGACTGAAAAAAAGATGTTACATATGACTTGACACAAGCCGTCAGACACACGGAAACGGTCAATCCCTGCAAGATGATGATGATGATGATGATGGTGACGATGATGATGATGGTGATAATGACTGCACGTGCAGCGAGACGAGCTGGACAGACAGTTCCACGTGCGCTGGCGTGTGGGGGATCAATTTATTGAAGGACAGCTGCTGCCGTGGAAAGGTGGCTTTTGCTGAGAGAGGGAACCTGGCTTGTTCCATGACTCTGTCTCTGTCTTTCTATTTTTTCTCTGTCTCTGTCTCTGGCGGTCTGGTCTGTCTGCCTCTCTCTCTCTCTCTCTCCCCTCTCTCTCTTCTTCTCATTTGTCTCTGAGTGCGTTTTCTGTTCTGAGTGTGTTTCTACCTTGCTCTGTCTGTTTCTCTGTCATTCTGTCTCTCTCCCCAATTATTGTTTTTTTTCCTGTTTTTCTGTTGGTCCCCCCCCCTTTCTTTCTCTCTCTCTCTCTCTCTTTGTGTTCTTTGTGGCTTTATGTCTCTCATCTCTGTCTGTTTCTCTTTCTCACCGTTTCTCTCTTTCTTTCTGTGTCTGTGTCTCTGTCTCTCTGTGTCTGTGAGTCTGTGTGACTGTGTGTGTGTCTCTCTCTCTCTCTCCCTCTTTCACTACCCCCACCCCACCACCACCAACACACCCCGTCACCACCCCCACCCCCCCCCCTCTCTCTCTCTCTCTCTCTCTCTTTGTCACGTTCGCTTGTCTACAGCGCTCGCTCGCTTGCTTGCTTGCTTGATGCTGATTTTCGGCTGGTTGCCTGGTAGTCAGTCTTTCCAGCCTTAGCCGGCCCCCTTCACTGTCAACGTTCCTTGCTGCATGCGGCAGTGACTTCATTGCTGCAGAGCAGACACAGTGGACTTGTTGCAGTTGTCACTTCTCTCTTGCTGTGACAGCACAGGGGGACTGGGTTCACTGCACTATGGTTCTCCCTCCCTCGTGCGACTTTATTTTGTGGTGATGGTCACCGAGTTAGGTCTCCAGACTTTTAAAGTTCGGAAAGTGTGAGGCTTTTTTTTTTTTTTTTTTCGTTTGTTTTATTTTGCGTTTTGTACTTTATTTCTACGAGTCAGAGGTGAGCTATTCTGCACTTGTTGTTGTTTTTTTGTTTCTTGTGCTAGTCCTTGCAGATGTTGATGTTGTTTTTTATCATCAGCCTCCTCCTCCTCCTCCTCCTCCTCCTCCTCCTCCATCTTCTTCTTCTTCCTTTCTCTCTTTTTGTCCCTTTGTCTCTCTTTGTCTCTCTTTGTCTCTCTTAATCTCTCTTTTTGTCCCTTTGTCTCTCTTTGTCTCTCTTAATATCTCTTTTTGTCCCTTTGTCTCTCTTTATCTCTGTCTCTCTTAATCTCTCTTTTTGTCCCTGTGTCTCTCTTTGTCTCTCTTTTTGTCCCTTTGTCTCTCTTTGTCTCTCTTTTTGTGCCTGTGTCTCTCTTTATCTCTCTTTGTCTCTCTTTGTCTCTCTTTTTGTGCCTGTGTCTCTCTTTATCTCTCTTTGTCTCTTTATCTCTCTTTGTCTCTCTTTTTGTCCCTTTGTCTCTCTTTATCTCTCTTGGTCTCTCTTTATCTATCTTTGTCTCTCTTTATCTCTCTTTGGCTCTCTTTTTGTCCCTTTGTCTCTCTTTATCTCTCTTTGTCTCTCTTTATCTCTGTCTCTCTTTATCTCTCTTTGGCTCTCGTTTTGTCCCTTTGTCTCTCTTTATCTCTCTTTGTCTCTCTTTTTGTGCCTGTGTCTCTCTTTGTCTCTCTTTGTCTCTCTTTATCTCTGTCTCTCTTTATCTCTCTTTGGCTCTCGTTTTGTCCCTTTGTCTCTCTTTATCTCTCTTTGGCTCTCTTTTTGTCCCTTTGTCTCTCTTTATCTCTCTTTGTCTCTCTTTATCTCTGTCTCTCTTTATCTCTCTTTGGCTCTCGTTTTGTCCCTTTGTCTCTCTTTATCTCTCTTTGTCTCTCTTTTTGTGCCTTTGTCTCTCTTTATCTCTCTTTGTCTCTCTTTTTGTGCCTTTTTCTCTCTTTATCTCTCTTTGTCTCTCTTTTTCTGCCTTTGTCTCTCTTTATCTCTCTTTGTCTCTCTGTTTGTCCCTTTGTCTCTCTTTATCTCTCGTTGTCTCTCTTTTTGTGCCTTTATCTCTCGTTGTCTCTCGTTGTCTCTCTTTATCTCTCGTTGTCTCTCTTTGTCTCTCTTTTTGTGCCTTTGTCTCTCTTTATCTCTCTTTGTCTCTCTTTATCTCTGTCTCTCTTTATCTCTCTTTGTCTCTCTTTATCTCTGTCTCTCTTTATCTCTCTTTGTCTCTCTTTATCTCTGTCTCTCTTTATCTCTGTCTCTCTTTTTGTCCCTGTGTCTCTCTTTATCTCTCTTTATCTCTCTTTTTGTCCCTGTGTCTCTCTTTATCTCTCTTTGTCTCTCTTTATCTCTGTCTCTCTTTGTCTCTCTTTTTGTGCCTGTGTCTCTCTTTGTCTCTCTTTGTCTCTCTTTTTGTGCCTGTGTCTCTCTTTATCTCTCTTTGTCTCTCTTTTTGTGCCTGTGTCTCTCTTTATCTCTCTTTGTCTCTCTTTTTGTGCCTTTGTCTCTCTTTATCTCTCTTTGTCTCTCTTTATCTCTGTCTCTCTTTATCTCTCTTTGTCTCTCTTTATCTCTGTCTCTCTTTATCTATCTTTGTCTCTCTTTTTGTCCCTTTGTCTCTCTTTATCTCTCTTTGTCTCTTTTTTTTGTCCCTTTGTCTCTCTTTATCTCTCTTTTTGTGCCTTTGTCTCTCTTTATTTCTCTTTGTCTCTCTTTATCTCTCTTTGTCTATCTTTGTCCTTGTCTCTCTTTACCTCTCTTTGTCTATCTTTGTCCTTGTCTCTCGTTACCTCTCTTTGTCTCTATCTCTCAACATATCCATAACCTGTTATTTAGGCCATACTATCAGTTGGACTTACTAAATTTATGTAGAAAGAATAAACCGATTCTTTCCTAAATAAACGTTTTCTTTTCTAAATCCAAGGTTTGGTGTTCATGAGGTGTGTGTGTGTGTGTGTGTGTGTGTGTGTGTGTGTGTGTGTGTGTGTGTGTGTGTACACAATACGTGCAACCCTATGTATACAGGTCTGTGGCCTTACATTAAAACAGCTCTGAGTTTTGAATTCTCTCCGTCTCTCTCACTCTGTGAGAATGTAGAAACAAATGCATTTATTAGCATGTAAGCGATTCTTGGGAGTGCCAGTGAAAACGCCGAACAAATGATTTATGGTGATCTTGGTAGATATCCGTTATTTGTAAACTCGTTATTAAATGCTATAAGGTACTGGTTTAGAATACTACAGATGGATCAAAATAGACTACCATACGTGGCTTATCAGATGTTGCTTAGATTAGATTCATATAGAAAACAGTGTTGGGCTTCCCAAGTTAGAGAAATATTATGTACAACAAGTTTCAATTTTGTGCAGTTGCAACAAGGTTTTGGTGATGTGATTTCTTATTTTCAAGCAAAGACTTATAGATATCTTCATTCAAGAATGGTCGGGTGCTATTAGTGACAGAGACAGATATTCATGCTACAGTTTCAGTTTCAGTTTCAGTAGCTCAAGGAGGCGTCACTGCGTTCGGACAAATCCATATACGCTACACCACATCTGCCAAGCAGATGCCTGACCAGCAGCGTAACCCAACGCGCTTAGTCAGGCCTTGAAAAATAAAGGTAAATAAATAATGGATAAATACATAAAAAAGAGAATTATCACACCTCTCATGCAATGCAGCACGCAGTCATGGGTTAATTGATAAAGACCAGCAATGTCACATACATAAGATTAATGATTGACTGTGTGAAGAGCCTGTGACCGATATTTCTGTATTTTGTTTGATGTTTGTTTCTGCTTTTGTTGTTGTTGTTGTTGTTTGCATTTTTGGTTTCTTTTTCTTTCTTTCTGAGTGATGATGATGATGATGATGATGATGATGTGTGTATGTGTGTGTGTGTGTGTGTGTGTGTGTGTGTGTGTGTGTGTGTGTGTGTGTAAGTCCGCCTGCTTGTCAAGCACTGAACCATAGGCCTGTGTACCGGCGACTGCTGTGCGCGCACAACAATGAAGAAAACTGGATTAATTATGTCACTTATAGACACAAACTGAATGGGGGAAAGCAATCATGAAACCTGAAGCGTCTCAAATTCTCTCGTGGGAAGTTGGCACCAGTAATTTGACAGCAGCAAAAATCGTTTCAAGAATCAAGCAGTTGACCAAAAAATGTACATCATTGACATTTCAAACCCAGTGACCTTTAAATCAGCTCAAATTTCCAGACACTGACCAGAATCTCGTTCAAATCTTGGTGTTTAAAAAAAAAAAAAAAAAAAAAATGCGGGAGAGGGAGTACGTGTTGGAGCGTGTGTGCAACTGTGGGTTATGGGGGTGGAACAGCAGCAAGGTCGTGTAAAGGATTGTAAACACGTGCAATGCGTTGATGAGCCGCTTAGTTCAGGGACGAACGGCTGTGAGGAAGCGGGTTTCAATCCAAGTGGAGGTGGTTATTTTGTTGTTGTTGTTGTGTATTGCCCGTGGCGCGAAGTGCACTATGGGCTTAAACGGGAAGTCTGGGGCTACACAGTCAAGTATCACCCATCTCACGCATGTGTCGTCGGGTGTGTTGCTTAAATTTCCTTACAAGTGTCTGTATTTCTCAGGACTGGTTAACACCTGGATATCATCATGATGGAAGCATAGCGTACGGCACTGTCACATAATCCCCAAACCTAGTATGGACCTCCATAGCAGCATCACTATCCTCCTTCTCCACCTTCATCATTGATGTGTGAAAGAGTGCCTCTAGATCCACGTGGTCTTTCAAGCCCTGCTCTCATGGTGACTCCATCAACTTCTGCGTTTGGGACGAGTCTTGTCAAGGTCTTTGGCACTGGTAAATTCAACAGGGCACTGGTTGAAAGGATATGGTGACAGTCTTCACTCCGGGGGAGTCGCTCACTCAGTCTGGCACTGCAGCTAAGCTGTTTTTGTCGTCAGTAGGGGGTTTAATAGGTGATGTCCTAAGTACGTTAAATCAGAACAGGCACTACTGAAAACTACCGAAGTGACTCTGCAGCAGTGTAGGGTTTCCTCTGGTGTGTGGCGTCCTGGTGACCTTACCTTATGGTTCTCTGTGGACTGCCGACGCTGAGACTGTGACAGACGAACCCGGGTGTGGCTGTGTGTGGAGAACTAGGAATGAGCAAGGTGGGAGTAACGCCACTGAAGTGACTCAGATGACAATGCAGCAAGAATAGAAATATAGTTGTATGTCTTACAGATTGTATGATGTTTACTTAACTAAATATAATTTTAAAAAAAACCCCAAACAACAACAAAGAAACAAAAGAACAAAAAACAAAAACAAACAAAACAAAACAAAAAAACCCAAAACGCGACATTGCTTTTGCCACATGTGTGATAGCAGGGAGACATCGCAAACTAGACTTCTGTGTATTTTTTGACCACTCACCAGTAAGAAAATAAGCTATTGGGGCATCATTAAATCGAATTGGTTTGCTTTTAAGCTTCCTGAGTTATAGATGAGTAAGGTTTTTTTTTCCTCTCTTTTTTTCTTCTTCTTTTTTTTCTCACTGTACATAAGGTATGAAATGTTTGAAAATTTGAAAAAGAATATCTTTTTTATGAATAAATAAATAAATAAATAAATAATAGATGAATAAATAAATGAATAAATGAATAAATAAATAAACAAAGTCTACACACTCATAAAAGAATAGGGGAATGAATCAAAACTGTCAGGAGGTTTATGAAATACAGGCCTGTCCAAGAAATGGATTGACTGATGATGCCATTTTCAGTTTTCATATTAATTTTGTTATTAAAAAACAACAACAAAAAAACAAAACAAAAAAACAAAACAAAAACAACAACTCTGTCAGCCTGTCTGTCTGACTGTTGGTCTGTTTATCTGTCTGTCTGTCTGTCTCTCTCCTCACACTCTTTTTGTCTCTCAACTTATATTCGTATTTTATGTTACTTTAAACATTGGTACCCGAACATACCATCAATTTGCATATGTATGGGCGGAAAAAAAAATGTTACACGTGTCATCAGACACATGGAATCGGTCAATCCCTGTTCGATGATGATGATGATGATGATGATGATGATCATGGTGATAATGATTGCACGTGCAGGACAGACAATTCGACGTGCGCTGGCTTGTGGGGGTGGGGGTGGGGGTGGGGATCAATTTATTGAAGGACAGCTGGCGTGGAAAGGTGGCTTTTGCTGAGAGAGGGAACCTGGCTTCCCTTATGTTCAGAACAACGATATCCCTGTCTCATTCTCTGTCTCGTTTCTCTATTTTCCCACTATCTATAATATCTCTGCCTCTGTCTTTGTCTCTGTATCTGTTTTTGTTTCTCTCTCTCTCTCTCTCTCTCTCTCTCTCTCTCTCTTTCTCTCAGTTACTCACTGTTTTTGTCTGTGTCTGTTTGTCCATCTCTGTATCTGTCTCTCTTTATCTTTCTGTCTCTGTCTTTCTGTCTGTCTGTCTGCCTGTCTGTCTCTCTCTCTCTCTTGTCTATTTGACTCTATTCTGTCTGAATCACTGTCATACTCTCTTTGTGTTGTCTGTATCTCCTTGTCTCCCACTGTCTCTGTCTGTCTAGCTCCCAGCCTCACTATCTATTTCCCTCTCTGTGTCTGTGTGGCTGTCTGTGTGCCTGAGTGTCTCTCTCTGTCTCCTTCTTTCTACTTCTCTTTGTCTCTCCCACTCTTTTTCTCATTCTCATTCTCTGCCCCCTCCCTCTTTTTTGTTCTTTCAGTCTCTCTTTCTCTCTCTCTCTCTCCCTCTCTCTCTCTCTCCCCTCTCTCCTTCTTTCTCCCTCTGTCTTTCTCCCCTCTCTCTCTCCCCCTCTCTCCTCTTTCTCCCTATATCTCTCTTTCTCCCTCCCTCTCTCTCTTTCTCCATCTCTCTCTTTCTCCCTCTCCCTCTTTCTCCTCTCTCTTTCTTTCTCATTCTCCATTTCTTCCCCTCTCTCTCTTTCTCCCTTTCTCTCTCTCCCCTATCTCTCTCTCTTTCTCCCTCCCTCTCTCTCTTTCTCCATCTCTCTCTTTCTCCCTCTCTCCCTCTGTCTCCTCTCTCTCTTTCTTCCTCTCTCTCCCCCTCTCTCTCTTTCTCCTTCTCTCTCCCCCTCTCTCTTTCTCCCCCCTCTCTCTCTTTCTTCCTCTCTCTCCCCCTCTCTCTCTTTCTCCCTCTCTCTATCTTTCTCACTCTCTCCCCCCCCTCCCTCTTTCTTCCTCTTTCTCCCTCCCCCTCTCTTTCTCCCTCTCTCTCCCCCTCTCTCTTTCTCCCTCCCTCTCTCTCCCCCTCTCTCTTTCTCCCTCTCTCTCCCCTCTCTCTTTCTCCCCCTCCCTCTCTCTCTCTGTCACGTTCTCTTTCCTACCTCGCGCGCTGGCTTGCTCGCTTGCTCGATCTTCATTTTCTTCCTGGGTCCTGCGTGGCGTTCCACTCCTAAAGCCTTTAGCTGTCTTTCTTCCCCTCTCTCTCTCTTTCTTCCTCTCTCTTTCTCCCTCTCTTTCTCCCCCTCTCCTCCCTCTCTCTCTTTCTCCCTCTCTCTCCCCCTCTCTCTCTTTCTCCCTCTTTCTCCCCCCTCTCTCTCTTTCTCCCTCTCTCTTTCTCCCTCCCTCTCTCTTTCTCCCTCTCTCTCTCTCTCCCTCTCTCTCCCTCTCTCTCTTTCCCTCTCTCTCTTTCTTCCTTTCTCTCCCCTCACTCTCTCTCTTCCTCTCTCTCTTTCTCCCTCTCCCTCTCTCTCTTTCTCCCTCTCTCTTTCTCCCCCTCTCTCACACTTCATCTCTCTCCCCCTCTCTCTCTTTCTCCCCCCTCTCCTCCCTCTCTCTCTCTCCCCCCCTCTCTCTCTCCCCCTCTCTCTTTCTCCCTCTCTCTCCACCCTTCTCTCTTTCCCCCCCTCTCTCTCCCCTCTCTCTTTCTCCCCCCCCCCTCTCTCTCTCTGTCACGTTCTCTTTCCTACCTCGCGCGCTGGCTTGCTCGCTTGCTCGCCTGCTCGATCTTCATGTTCTTCCTGGGTCCTTGCGTGTTGGTCCACTCCTAACGCCTTTAGCTGTCAACGTGTCCTAGCTGCATACAGCTGCTGTAGCCGTCACTTCACTGCTGCTGTGACAACACAGGGGACTTGATTCGGCTGCGCGACGCTTTCCGTTGTGGGTGTTTCTTTTCTTTTTGTGGTGCTGCTGACCGTGCGATATATATATGTATATGTGTGTGTGTGTGTGTGTGTGTGTGTGTGTGTGTGCGTGTGTGTGTGTGTGTGTGTGTCTCGTGGTTGAACTTTGGAACTGTGTCTCGCTTTCTTTCTTTTTCTTCTTTTTTTCTTTTTTGTATTATTTATTTTGTATTTTGTACTTGCTTTGTACTGCAAATCGAAGGTGAGTTGGTCTGTTGATTGTTTTTTGTTGTTGTTGTTGCTGAGTTTGTAGGGGTTTTTTTTGTTTTTGTGTGTGTGTGTGTGTCGTCATCATCTACATTCCATCCCAGATCTATTTCTCCCCCCCCCCCCCCCACCTCTCTCTGTTGTTTTTTTTCTCTATCTCTCTCTGACATGATAAAATAAAATGTCAGGTCCATGAACAGTATGTTATCGTGTGATGCTGTTAAAGTATTATTATACCGCCAGTCTTCTGTTTGTTTGTTTGTTTGTTTGTTTTTTTAATTATGGTCCATGACCAAAGTTCATTAAAACAGTTCCGTTCGTTCGTTCGTTCGCTCTGTCTGTCTGTCCGTCTGTCTGTCTGTCCCCCTATCTCCGTCTCTGTCTTTGTCCCTCATTCTCTCTCTCTCCATCCACCTATCTCTTTCCCGTACAATCTCTATATGCACGATGTCTCTGTCTCTCTCCATCCCTCTATCTCTTTCCCGCACTATCTCTATATGCACGATGTCTGTCTCTCTCCATCAATTCATCTCTATCGCACTATCTCTACATGCACGTCGTGTGACCGAAACACCTGATACCCTTTTTGTCGTGTCTGTACCGACAGCGAACACTTAGCTTTTGTCTTATCTTCTTCTGGGCATATTTCTTCAACCCTCACACTTAGCTTTTGTCTTATCTTCTTCTGGGCATATTTCTTCAACCCTCACACTTAGCTTTTGTCTTATCTTCTTCTTGGCATATTTCTTCAACCCTCACACTTAGCTTTTGTCTTATCTTCTTCTTGGCATATTTCTTCAACCTTCACACTTAACTTTTGTATTATCTTCTTCTGGGCATATTTCTTCAACCCTCACACTTAGCTTTTGTCTTATCTTCTTCTGGGCATATTTCTTTAACCCTCACACTTAGCTTTTGACTTATCTTCTTCTGGGCATATTTCTTCAACCCTCCACCACCTGAAACTGCAGACTGTGGTGACCAGCCATTATTTGATAACAATATAATATATTATCACTTTCGTATAGTCATTTCACAAGTCTAGCATGGTGCCGTGTAGTTTTCGTTTACTATGCCGATCATTCAGTGTTGCGCCTAGTCTTGGTCTGTCGGTAGAGAATGATAACTTTTATCGATAGCATGTGTAGAGTCAATGATTGTTGTGTGATAGGTCTGTGACTGATTCATGTGTTTTTATTGGGTTTTTTTTTTTTTTGTTGTTGTTGTACTTGTTGTGTTATCATTTGCTTGTCTTTTTGTTACCATTGTTGTTTGTTTGTTTGTTTGTTGTTGGTTTTTTTTTCGTTTTTTTTTTCATTTCTTAGTGAACGTGTGTGCATCTGTGTGTGTATGTATGTGTGTGTGTGTGTGTGTGTGTGTGTGTGTGTGTGTGTGTGTGTGTGTGTGTGTGTGTGTGTGTGTGTGTGTCTGTGTTCATGAGTGTGCATGCATGCATGCGTGTGCGCGCGTGTGTGTGTGTGTGTGTGTGTGTGTGTGTGTGTGCGCGCGCATACCTTTGCCTGTTTGTCAGGCACTGAACTCGTACATACCGACAAATAATATGATGAAAAAAAGTCATTCTATCACTTAGAAACACAGACTGAATTATGAACGAAAACCCATTACGAAACCTGAGGAATCTTCATCTACTCTCGTGTGGAAAGTTTCCACCGGTACTCCGACAACAACGAAGATCGTTTTAAGAATCAACCAGGTGACCCACAATGTAAACCACTGACATTTTAACTCTCTCCATACGAACGGCGAAAGAGACGACGTTAACAGCGTTTCACCCCAATTACCATCATCAAAATATTGCAAGAGGAAGGCTCTTATACTGAAGAGGTGAATGTTGACAAAGAATACCACAATTCTTACGACGGAAGCTAAAGGTTGGGTCATTCAGACACCCACTGGACATCCGAGGGGTCTGTGTAGAGGAGAAGAGAGGACTGGCCGTACTGAGTGAGTTAAGCACAGATTCCAATGATGCACAGTCAGCTCAAATCTCCAGATGCTGTCCAAAATCTCGTTTACTTGCTGAAGTAGAGGGAACAAAAAAAAAAGAATAATTAAAACAGGAAAGAAAGAAAAATGCGCGTGCAGGGTGGAGTTGTAACATGAACGGGAAAAACTCTTGTTAACACATGTTGGTTGGAAAGATAATCTTACGTCTGCCAGAGAGAAGTAGTTCATAGTATCATGTATCGTGTCTTTACGAGGTTTTACCCTCAACAAGGACGTGTCTGCAACGGTGCTGCTCATTTGTTGAGGTGATAAAAGGGAACGTGAAAGCATTGCTTATCGTGTTCTCGCTGTAAAGTGACAGTGCTCTTTTTTTTCTTCTTTTAAAAAAAAAAAAAAAAAAAATTTTTTTTTTTACATGTGTGCAAAAAAATAGTACTGCTTTCGTCACATGTTTGCTAAGTGGAGTGATGGCCTAGAGGTAACGCGTCCGCCTAGGAAGCAAGAGAATCTGAGCGCGCTGGTTCGAATCACGGTTCAGCCGCCGATATTTCCCCCCCCCCCCGACCCCTCCACTAGACCTTGAGTGGTGGTCTGGACGCTAGTCATTCGGATGAGACGATAAACCGAGGTCCCGTGTGCAGCATGCACTTAGCGCACGTAAAAGAACCCACGGCAACAAAAGGGCTGTTCCTGGCAAAATTCTGTAGAAAAATCCACATAGATAGGAAAAACAAATAAAACTGCATGCAGGAAAAAATACAAAAAAATGGGTGGCGCTGTAGTGTAGCGACGCGCTCTCCCTGGGGAGAGCAGCCCGAATTTCACACAGAGAAATATGTTGTGATAAAAAGAAATACAAAGACAAATACCAGGGTGTTTCGTGATATATCTGAAACTGGACTTTTGTGGGATATTTCCTAACTGCCCACCTGGCATATTTATTATAATTATCATGTTGGTTCGCTTCGAAGCTTGGTTCTTGAGTTCCAGAAGAGTAACAGTTTGACCGCATACAGGATCTGAATGGTTTGAAATTGGGAAAATTTGTAATAAGAATAAGTA
>NC_134884.1:22301113-22303613 GCF_041734735.1 Babylonia areolata
ACACATCAGTGTTCAGTGTTCTCTCTCTCTCTATCTCATTCTCTCTCTCTCTCTATGTCATTCTCTCTCTCTCTCTCTCTCTCTCTCTCTCTCTCTCTCTCTCTCTCTATTGCTTTGTCTTTCTGTTTCAGTCTGTCTGTCTTCAACTGCAGGCATCATCATCATTTACATTCGTATGTTTACGTTTGTATTTGTGTGTATCTGAATGTCATGTGTGTACTTCATCATCGTAATCGTCATCATCATCGTCATCATTACTATCATCATCATCTTCTTCATCATTATCATCATCATCATCTCTCTCTCTGGTATTGCACTTTTATATTATTATATTTATGTACATTTTTTGTCATTGCATTATGATGATGTACCTGTAAATGCTTACTGTGCATCTGAGTGTATTTGAATGTCATATATGTACTTCTATAACCTTTTATTATGCTGTGATTATTTTGATTTCACTTCTGTGCCCTGAGGGCTGGATGTTAAAAAAAAAAAAAAAAAAAGAAAAGAAAAAAAAAGAACAACAAAAAACAAAAACAAAACATGTGCATGCTTATTCCCCTTCACTCATTGAAAAAAAAGTTCGTTCGTTCGTTCTCTCTCTCTCTTTCTCTCTCTCTCTCTTTCTCTATCGTTGTCTGTCTCTCCCTGTCTGTCTGTCTCTGTCTGTCTGTCTGTCTCTCTCTCTCTCTCTCTCTCTCTCTCTCTCTCTCTCTTCCACCTCCACCCCCCCCCCCCCCCCCGTCCCCTCTCCCGACCCCTCGGGTCCAAATGGCTCGTTGCAATGATCTCTCAGATCTCTGTATGAAGGATCGGGATAGGCTCAGATCCCTGGATCTCTTTCTTCCATCAACGTCCTTTCTGAGAGCTGCCCGCTCTCCGCCTGCTGCAGTCCGCCTGCTCTTTACCCCAGACAGTTTATGTCTGGGGGGGGGGGGGGGGGGGGGGGGCATGGTTATTTGATCGGGGTGGAGTTTGGGATTAATCGGGCTGTCGGTAGTTGTCTGTGGAGACCGGTTGTTTTGTGTTCTGTTGTTCGTTTGTTTTCTTTGTGTGTGTGTGTGTGTGTGTGTGTGTGTGTGTGTGTGTGTGTGTGTGTGTGTGTTCTTTGTTGTTGTTGTTTGTGCTTTTTTTTGGCTGGAGTTGAAGACGGTTGTTTTCATGTGTAGAGTTCTGTTTGATTTGCTGAGAGAGAGAAAAGAGAGAGAGAGAGAGAGAGAGAGAGAGAGAGAGAGAGAGAGAGAGATCACTGGTGCAAAATGTACACCAATCCACTCAGTTCAGTCACTCAACCTTCGGACAAATCCATATGCACTACACCACATCTGCTAAACAGATGCCTGGTTAGCAGCGTAACCCAACGCGCTTAGTCGGACCTTGAGGGGTAAAAAAAAAAAATTCAGTTAGAATCATGGCATGTTGGTTTCCAGACCTATGAACAGTACAGATGACAGCCACTGGAGAGCATGTGTCACAGTTTCCATTGTAAGGTTGGAGGTGGTGACTGTGTACACGGCATTCTCTTTTCTTCTCTCGTCCGCTTGATAGCTTAACAGATGTATGTACGCATTCGGGTATGGTGAAAAGAAAACAAGGGGTTGGTGCCAGACTATGCTGATGTATCCTTACGTTGAGGAATCTCTCTGTCTGTCTGTCTGTCTGTCTGTCTCTCTGCACACACACACACACACACACACATACACACACACACACACACACACACACACACAGACACACGCACACACACACACACACACACACACACACACGTTTGTTTTCCTTTTTTTTCTCCTTTTTTTTTTCTTTTGTGTGTGTGTGTGTGTGTGTGTGTGTGTGTGTATTTATGTATGTACGTATATCGTCGGTGTCGTAACCCCGCGTTTCGCCATCTGTCTCGTTCGTGGGCTGCTCTCTGCGACTCTGCGAAAGACATACCTGTCCACCACTCTTAAGTGTTATCTTCCCACATCTTCTTCTTCTAGAAGAGTCTTCCTACCTACCTATTGTGTCCAAAGCTGTTGCAGAGAATACCCCTGTGTGAGTGCCAAAGGCTGTCTCAGTGTCAACAGCATCCCTCCCATCTTACACTTTTCAGAACTTTAAAATTAATGTCCTCTTCTCTGTTGCCCTTTCTGCTCATCCCTCGACCCCCCCGCCCCCCCCCCCCCCCACCTCCGCTCCCCCCCTCCCCCCACCACCACTTATAATTCTCAAGCGTATCTTCCTGCTTACATTTCCAATTCACTCACCAGCAATTGTTTCAGAACTCTTTGCATTTTTTTGCGTCCATCAGATACTTGCTCACTTTTGTTTTTCCCCCGCTAGAAAATCGAATGGCCTGGTAGCCTTGTCATTTTGGCTGTGTGTGCATACATTTATTTTCTTTCAATGTCAAAGTATATAAATCATTCACATGCTAACATTGATTTTCAGGCTTGTGGAGAAAAAAAAAACCCAACTCAAACAACAACAATGACAGAATATGACGCGTCATAGT
>NC_134884.1:22308613-22311113 GCF_041734735.1 Babylonia areolata
AGAATCTGAGCGCGCTGGTTCGAATCACGGCTCAGCCGCCAATAATTTCTCCCCCTCCACAAGACCTAGAGTGGTGGTCTGGACGCTAGTCATTCGGATGGGACGATAAACCGAGGCCCCGTGTGCTGGCATGCACTTCGTGTACGTAAACGAACCCACATCAACAAAAGGATTGTCCGTGGCAACATTCAACAGAAAATCCACTTCGATAGGAAAAGCAAATAAAACGGCATGCATGATTTTTTTTTAAATTTTTTTTTTTAGGGTGGCGCTCTCAGTGTAGCGGCGCGCTCTCCCTGGGGAGGAGGGGGGTGGAGACCAGCCCGAATATCACACCGATAAGTCTGTTGTGACAAAAAGAGAAATACAACTGTTAGATAAAGTTTGTAAGATCATGTGTGCTATTGATAGGTTGGCGCCGGCCTTTATTTTTTTTTAATCCCCTGCAGAACTGCCCGGGTTCTTACAAAAAAAAAAAAAAAAAAAACGAACAAAAAAAACACCAACAAAAAAAACAAACAAAACAAAAAAACAAAAACAAACAAACAAACAAAAAACAACAACAACAAACAACAACAACATCTTATAATCCTGATATTTCACTTGCACAAATAAAAGGATGGATGGAGGCAGTCAATGAACAAAAATCAAACAAACGTGAAATTAATGTTGCTGTTGTTGGTGGTGGCGTCTTTTTTTAATTTTTTAATTATTTTTTTTAATCAATGTGGTTTTACGTATTAGCTATATTTCGGGATGTTTATATACGATCAAAGCTGTTGAGTAACTCTCTGTCTGTCTGTCTCTCTCTGTGTCTCTCTCTGTGTGTCTCTGTCTCTCTAATTCTCTCTCTGTCTCTCTGTTTATCTCTCTCTATCTGTGTGTCTGTCTCCGTCTCTCTCTGTCTGTCTGTCTGTCTCCCCCCCCCTCTCTCTCTCTGTCTGTCTGTCTCCGTCTCTCTCCATCTCCCTCTCTCTCGCTCTCACTTTCTCTATTTCCCATTTCTTTCTCCCTCCGCCTCCCCTCTCTCTCTATCCCTATCTCCAAAAGCTATATTCAGTGATTTTTTTATTTTTTTATTACTAAAATGCTTACATGCACTTGCTTTTCTTCAGCTCTTGTCTACTGGTATCACACTATACCACCAGCAGATACATGTCTCTAGCGGCAACAAGAAAAAAACAAGACAGTTTCCTTTCTGTTCGGTAGACGTCACCTCGTGTCTAAAGAGATATAAAGCACACTCTGTCTGTGTGTTTCATTTCATGAGGCCCATATAACGATGCTAATCTGAAATCATCATCTTCGTTGTGACGTCCACAAGGGACCAGACCAGGTCGCTGGAAGACTTCCGTTCTCTGGATAGCTTCCAGTTAAGGAGAGGGAAGACTGGGGTGCTGGTGGGGGCTGGTGGGGGGTGGGGGGGGGGGGGGGGGGGGGGGGGGGGGGGGGGGGGGGTGGAGAGGTAAAGTTCTTGAGCAGTATCTATGTTATATCCTAGTCTGATGATGGCTTAGCTGATTGCTCCAAAATCTAACCTGTGTTGCGTTGTGTTGCCTTGCTTTGCGTTGAGTTGTGTTGTAATATATTGTACTGTACTGTACTGTACTGTATTGTACTGTACTGTACTGTACTGTACTGTACTAATTTGCATTTTATTGTACTGTCCTATGTTGAGCTGTGCTGTGCTGTGCTATGCTATGCTGTACTGTATTGTACTGTACTGCACTGCACTGTACTGTACTATACTTCGCTTCACTGTACTGTGCTGCACTGTACTGTACTATACTTCGCTTTACTGTACTGTGCTGTACTGTGTTGTACTGCACGTACTACATTGTACTGTACTGTACTAATTTGCATTTTATTGTACTGTGCTATGTTGTGTTGTGCTGCGCTGTGCTATGGCTGTGCTGTGCTGTACTGCAATGCACTGTAGTGTACTGAACTGTACTTTGCTTTATTGTACTGTGTCGTACTGTACTGTGCTGTGCTGTGTTTTACTGTACTGCACTGGACTGTACTGTACTGTACTTCACTTTATTGTGCTGTGTTGTACTGTACTGTAATAATTTGCATTTTATTGTACTGTGCTGTGCTGTGCTGTGCTGTGCTGTGTTGTGCTGTGCTGTGCTGTGTTGTGCTGTGCTGTGCTGCAATGCACTGTAGTGTACTGAACTGCACTTCGCTTTATTGTACTGTACTGTATTGTACTGTACTGTGTTGTACTGTACCGTGTTGTACTGTACCGTGTTGTACTGTACTGTACTGTACAGTACTGAACTTCGCTTTACCCTACTGTGTTGTACTGTACTGTACTGTACTGTACTTCGCTTTACTGTACTGTGTTGTACTGCAGTGCACTGCACTGTACTGCACTGTACTGTACTGCATTGTACTGCACTGTACTGCATTGTACTGTACTGTACTGCACTGTACTGTACTGCATTGTACTGCACTGTACTGTACTGTACTGTACTGCACTGTACTGCACTGTACT
>NC_134884.1:22313613-22321113 GCF_041734735.1 Babylonia areolata
GTGTGTGTGTGTGTGTGTGTGTGTGTGTGTGTGTGTGTGTGTGTGTGTGTGTTTGTGTCTGTGTGTCTGTGTGTGTGTGTGTGTGTGTGTGTGTGTGTCCGTGGTAGACTTTAACATGGACATTTTCTCTGCAAAAACTTTGTCAGTTGACACCAAATTAGGCACAAAAATAGGAAAAATTCAGTTCTTTCCAGTCATATCTTGTTTAAAACAATATTGCACCTCTGGGATTGGCACAAAAAAATAAAAAAGAAGCCAAATTATATGCAAACTGCATTTACTGTTATTTTTATATTTTTTGTATTCTCGAAACTTGGCACGTTGATCTGATCTTCGACACAACAATAAGAACAGTCATTATTATCATTTTTTTTTTGTTCAAACAGGAACTTCTTTTGCTAAGCATGGAAGTTTTATTTATTTTGCAAAGCATTTATTATATTTAGATTCGTTTAAAATCCGACGGACGGAAGAGCGTAAATGTCATCAAAAGTTTTCAATACAACGTGTCATGTCAGTTCAAACCAAAAGAAGATTTTTTAGATAGCAGCAAGCACAGGAGATCACCCAGACGTGTACCTGAGACTTAACATTGTGACAGGAGCGAAAGAAACATTACGCTCTTTGTGAACAAGACTGTGATCACTGCGTGGGAGCAATGGCTTTTGGAGACACCTCAGAAGTTACCAAAACTTTTTTAGTTCACACTTCCGAGAGATATCGAAAGAGACAACGGTGAAACAGAAGTTGGCAGTGAAGGAGAGAGTGCAATTTCCGCTCAAACTCATTTCAGAGTAATGTGAGATGCGTTTGAGAAGAGCGAAAGTAGGGACAGAGAGAAATAAAGCTAGAAGAAATTCTAAAAACCGTACCTACCAAACGACGGGTGCAATAGCCGAGTGGTTAAAGCGTTGGACTTTCAATCTGAGGGTCCCGGGTTCGAATCACGGTGACGGCGCCTGGTGTGGTAAAGGGTGGAGATTTTTACGATCTCCCAGGTCAACATATGTGCAGACCTGCTTAGTGCCTGAACCCCCTTCGTGTGTATATGCAAGCAGAAGATCAAATACGCACGTTAAAGATCCTGTAATCCATGTCAGCGTTCGGTGGGTTATGGAAACAAGAACATTCCCAGCATGCACACCCCCGAAAGCGGAGTATGGCTGCCTATATGGCGGGGTAAAAACGGTCATACACGTAAAAGCTCACTCGTGTGCATACGAGCGAACGTGGGAGTTGCACCCCCCAAC
The DNA here is from genome assembly GCF_041734735.1 of Babylonia areolata. Classification (NCBI taxonomy): domain Eukaryota; kingdom Metazoa; phylum Mollusca; class Gastropoda; order Neogastropoda; family Buccinidae; genus Babylonia; species Babylonia areolata. The sequence continues at coordinate 22,314,864 of NC_134884.1, forward strand.
GAACGCAGAAGAAGAAGAAGGAGAAGAAGTACCTACCAAAAAGTTAAAGAAAGAAGATGTTTCATTGAGTCTGAAATTAAATGTTATTTAAAGAAGACCAGACAATGGCCATTTCAGAAAAAAAGGGTAAGATTTCCGCCCAAATTCACCTCGAATCATGGGAGGTATATTGGAGCAGTAAAGGCGTAGACACAGAGAAACTACATGTACATATGGTTCACAAAATGTTAGTGATCACTTACCGAAAACAGGTATGTTTTCGTAAAATGTTGAAAACTCCAAGAGAGGATTCAGATAATGCAGGCTGCACATGGTCGATCACTGTCCTCTTACTGAAAACACATACTTGTTTAGTTTGTTATATTTCATTCCATTTCTACGGTAATGTTTTATTCAAACCTAGGATAGGCTCTCAATGCCTGATCAACGCATTAGGTATATATGAAAGATAGCCATCTGCTGTTTATTGTAGGTCCCCACATGATCCTCTTTTCAAATAATAATGTGTAGAAGTATTATATTTGATTATTTTCTGTCCTTGTCCCGCTTCCCCCCCCCCCCCCCCCCCTCACACACACTCTTCCAATATCATGTTTTTCTTTCTCCAATCACTGACACCCACCCTCTCGATTTCGCCTTTTGTACTCTATCTTTTCCACATTCTGTTCTCTCTCTCTCTCTCTCTCTAGTTATCTCTCTGTCTCTCTCTCTCTCTCTTTTCCTCCCTCAATCCCCTCCCCATCGCCCTCCCCCCACCCCCTTCCACCTCAACCGCTCCCTTTTCAGTTGAATATTTCTTCCACTGCCATTGATTTTCACAAATTCAATGATGATTTCTGATTAATGATGATAATAGTCACCATTATGATAGAAAAAGTAATAATGCAAATAATAATGCAAATAAATAAATCAATGACATTTAAAAATGAAATAATAATAATGTTAATATCATTGATTTTCAGTCTAATATCATCATCTTAGATGAACAGACTATAAATGAATAAAAGAACGAAAGACATCTACTGCTGTTTAAAAAAAAAAGAAAAAAGTTTTTACAGCAGATGTTGTGTAGCGAATAGGGATCTGTACGCGCGCTCTGACACCTCCCTGAAACTGAACCTGAAAGTGAAACACAAGCGATTGTTCCAGGTGCACGCGCACCATCAACAGCTTGAAAAAATAATGTTTGAAAAATGTTTATTTCAGCGAAAATATAACAATAATTCAATGGTTGAAAACGACAGGTGAAGTGCACATGCACGAAAACACTTCTAGTTATGACTTGGGCTCATTATATATGATAGTCAGTCGTGTCCGACTATGAGCATCAGAACAGCAGAGGAGGCAACTGCTGTCCCGACTATTTGGGCTAGAATTTGATTGTAGTGGAGAGTGTCTTGCCCAAGTTACATCCCCACTCTCTCGGCCAAGAGGGTTTTAGGATAGTCGGTGTTGGGAATGGTTCCCAAAGTCCAACTAGCCCCCAAGGTTGCAGCACTAAGAGCCACTGCAATTTTGCCTCCTAGTTTGAGAGTCATAGTCCTTCACAAAAGACTAAGCTGTAAATGACTTCCCATTGCAATGGAGAAACCATTCATCATACATCTCTCATTTTGCTGTTGGCCCAACTGTAAACGTATGTCAATCTGTGATTTAAGCCGAGTGTTGCTCATTACATTGCCTGTAAAAACCGCTGTTTGCCGAAACTGGAGCATCATGAAGAAAACTTGTCAAGTGGTCTTTCACTCTAAGTCAATAACGGGCACAACAGTCGAGTGGTTAAAGCGTTGGACTTTCAATCTGAGGGTCAAGGCTTCCAATCCCTGTCACGGTGCCTGGTGGGCAAATAGTGGATCTCCCAGATCAACAGATTTGGGTGTTTATACGCATGCATCGAAGGTCCCGTTATCCATGTCAGCGTTCGGTGACTTATGAAAAACAAGGACATACCTGGCATGAATGACCCCCCTCCCCCCCCCCCCCCAACCCTCCACCCCCAATTCCCCGCAATCGGCATATGACTGCCTACATGGCAGAGGTAAAATCGGTCGTGCACCTAAAGACCCACTCGTGCATTTATGTGAACATGGGAATCGCATCCCACACGAACGAAGAAGAAGAAGAAGATTGATTGATTGATTGATTGAATCTTTAATGGGTAAAGAATTAGGCACAGTAAAGGCCTTTTTACAATTCTGCCCATTTAACGACACAAAACATAAAAAAAATAAAGAACGAACGACACAAAACATAAAAATAAAGAAATAAACTGAAATAAATAAAATAATAAGAACGACGAATAAGAATAGGAACTTGAATAGTCTATTAAAGGTAACAAAGCGATGAAAAACTGGAACAATTGGTACATTACATGTACATAGGTACTTACACACACACACACACACACACACACACACACACACACACACACACACACACACACACACACACACACACACACACACACACAAAATTATAAAACAAGCAACAAAGACATACGTACACATTCACGCCCACACACTCAAACACACACAAACACACACACGCACTTACTGTTCACACATACACATACATTCAAAGGAGGACGAGAAGGAGAAGAAGAAGAAAATATGACCACAGGGACACAGAAAGGAGAATCCTATCTCTGCTGTGACAGACACGGTCAGTTGCCGTTTCTAAAGACATCCGAAACGTCCACAGGGGGAAAAAAAGGGAAGAAAAAAGAACAGTAACAAAAGACACCGCAGAGGAAACACACACACACACACACACACACACACACACATATAATGCAAAACACACACACACACACACACACACACACACACACACACACACACACACAAAAACACACAAAAAACAAACAAACAAACAAACAAAAAAAAACAAACAAACAAACAAAAAAACACTCCTGTGTAAAAACTGTGTGTCACTGCGAGTTCATTATCAGTTCGTGCGTCCGAGTCAGAGCAAACGATTGGTATAGCACAGCAGTCACGTGGAACAGCAGAAAAAAGAAAATGTTAAAACGAACGCACTACGTCAGGAACGCGTTCTCTCTCTCTCTCTCTCTCTCTCTCTCTCTCTCTCTCTCTCTCTCTCTCTCACACACTGATTTTTTCACTTGTCCAAGAGGCGTTAAACAGGGTTGTTTGTTTAGCCCACAATTATTCTCATTTTTTATTAATGAATCAGCTGTTGAATTGTCTAGAAAAGGAAAGCATGGAGTACAAATGATTTCAGGAGCTGTTGAATTATTTTTATTGCTTTTTGCTGATGATATAATACTTCTATCTGATACAGTTGTGGGACTGCAAAATCAATTAAACATTCTAAAACAAGAAGCAGACAGGTTGTGTCTAACTGTTAACTTGGACAAAACAAATATTATTGTATTTCGAAAAGGTGGACATCTTTCAGTTCATGAAAAATGGCGATATGGAAATACGGAAGTAAAAGTGACTAATACCTACAAATATCTAGGATTGATTTTCACAACAAAGTTAAGTTTGAACACAGCATGGACCGAAATGTGCAGGAAGGGGAAAAAGGGGGTTGTTGAAATTATTAGAGCTATGCAAAAATTAAAGTCTATTGACCCTTCACTTTACTGGAAACTCTTTAACACACAGATAGAGCCGATGCTCACATATGCAGCAGAAATTTGGGGTATCTACGATAATAAACAAATGGAAATCATTCATACATATGCAATAAAACATTTTTTGAATATACCACTTCATTCATCTAATCAAGTAGCATATGGGGAAACGGGTAGATATCCACTGAAATTTCGGACAATAATTAAGTGCATAAAGTATTGTTTAAAACTTTTAAAATTACCGCCGACAAGACTGTGTAAGCAGGCTTATGATATAATACTACAGCAGCATGAAGAAGGAAAGAAAAACTGGATAGACAATGTAAAAAATGTTTTAGTCAAAAATGGGTTTGGGACTGTATGGATTAGCCAAGGAGTAGGGAGTGATGTCGCATTTATTTCGGAATTTAAGGATCGTCTTATCAACATATACAAGCAAAACTGGCATTCAGACATGGGAGAAAATGCAAGATATAATTGGTATTTTTCGTTCAAAAATATTTTTGTAAGGAATTTGTATTTTGTAAGGAATATAGTGTTATTAGAAATAATTATACATTCTTTACACATCCGTTTGCATTAAGACATGATCTAGTAGCTATCCTTTCATCAGATAATGAAGACATCCTATTTTCACTTGCCAAATATATTGTAGAAGCATACAACATTCGAAGGAAAAGATTAACCGAACGATCGTTTTAACATGATAGAAACATAATGCAGAATAAAATATAAGATTCATAACTCAATTTAGATTGGTAAATAACCAAAAAAAGGCTCGGCTGCAAAGTTGGATGGTCATATGTTCGAATTAATTACTTAGTATTATGCATGAGTAATATGGAATATGTTGTATTAATGTTGTGGGTGTGAATGTATGAGTGTTTATGTGTTTATGAATATGTACTTATTTGCTTGTTATTTCCCCTTATTTTTCGTTTTACTTTTTTTTTTCGTCGTCTACTAAAATAAGCTAAATAATCCCCCCCCTTGGCACTAGAGCTGTAAAACGCTATTTGCCAATAAAAAATTTGTCTTGTCTTGTCTTGTCTGTGTGTGTGTGTGTGTGTGTGTGTGTGTGTGTGTGTGTGTGTGTGTGTGCGTGAACGGCAACAAATATTGAAAACTGAAGAAGTTCCACGGTTGTGTGCAATGCTATGCAACCAGCCTCTCAGTACAAAACGTCTGCCTATTTACCGCCGGATCTGAATGTTGTACCATCGGCTGCATGCAAACCTTGTTCCGAAACGTACTTTCTAACACTATATGTTTGTTTGTTTTCTTTTCCAATTCCCGAAGGATTTAAACATCTTTGATTTCATTTAGATTTTAATGTTGTCTAAGCGAGACGGGAGTGTGTTTGACATTCTTTTTATTTTCAAAATTTTATTTTATTTATGTTTTACGTTATATTGATTGACCTTTAAATCATCATTAGTTGGGCTTCTCGTTTACTTGTTGTTTTTTAGCCGAGGTGGAGTATTTGTATTTGTATTCATTTTTATCACAACAGATTTCCCTGTGTGAAATTCGGGCTGCTTTCCCCAGGGAGAGCGCGTCGCTGCGCTACAGCGCCACCCATTTTTTGTATTTTTTTTTTCCTGCATGCAGTTTTATTTGTTTTTTTCCCATCGAAGTGGATTTTCTACAGAATTTTGTCAGGAACAACCCTTTTGTTGCCGTGGGTTCTATTACGTGCGCTAAGTGCGTGCTGCACACGGGACCTCGGTTTATCGTCTCATACGAATGACTATGGGTGTGGGGGACTGTCGAGTGTACTGCCCTGAAATCAGCTCTTTGCGGTTGGCTGGGCGTTGATTTGATTTGATTTGAACGATAAAGACGGGATGGCGCGAACAGGCACGCGGCTACATCTTCCAATAATTCATTGTTGTCGTGGGTTGCACGGCTGAGTGCCAATCAGACTGGTGGTCCCTTGACTGCTTCAATTTGGTGATTAGATTTGCTGGGTTTTTTCTTGCGTGAATGGTTCTGAATCTCTTTGTCTCTGTCTGTCTCTGTCTCTCTCTTTGTCTCGGTGTGTGTGTGAGGGGGAGGGGAGAGGGGGGGGGGGGAGGGTTGGAGGGAGAGTGAGCGTGTATGAGTATGTATGTATATATATATATATATATATATATATATATATATATATATATATATATATATATAGGCCTGTGTGTGTGTGTGTGTGTGTGTGTGTGTGTGTGTGTGTGTGTGTGTGCGTGTGTGTGTTTGCGTGTGTGTGCTGTTTGCTTATTTATATTTAATTGGTTGGTTTGATCGCGTATGTTTGTTAACGTTATTATTATCATTATTATTAATTTTACTGTTCACCACTATTCTATTTTCTGTTTTGATTTAAACATTTTTACGCTAATGTTGTGTAAGTAATTTGGGATCTGATTAGGGAATAATTTGGAATGTATCCATATGTACATTTTCCATTGGGTTTGATTTTATTAGACAAAACAAATCCATGGGTGTACCTTTGACGCTTACATGTCATGGTATCCGGTATAACAATGTTGTAAAATATTTATCAGTTTTGTGTATATTGAAAAGAAACAACAACAACAACACGCATACAGAATTCAGATGACTTTATATTTCAGCAAGAAGGTGCTGTGTGGAGTGATGGCCTAGAGGTAA
>NC_134884.1:22328613-22338613 GCF_041734735.1 Babylonia areolata
TCATAATCATCATCTTCTTCTCCTTGAACGAGTAGGCTTTTGCATGTATGACCGTTTTGTTTTGTTTTGTTTTGTTTTAACCACGCCATGTAGGTACTTCTTCTTCTTCTTCCTCGTTCGCCTCCCGTTAGATGAGCAGCCTGGTGTCCTCGATGAAGGCTGCCGTCCGTCGCAGCTCCTCCAGGGTGCCGTACAGCTTGGCTTCCACTGCTGTTGGTAGTCATACTCCGTTTTGTTTTTCGAAAGGGGCCGGGGAGGGTGCGGGGGGCGGAAGGGGGCGTGGGGGTGGGGTGATGGTGGTGCGGGGGGATGGGTGCGGGGATGCATGCCTTGTATGTTCTTGTTTCCATAACCCACCAAACGCTGACAGGGATTACGGGGGCGTCTTTAACGTGCGTATTTGATCTTCTGCATACGTATGCACACGAAGGGAGTATACAGGCACTAGCAGGTCTACAAATCTGTTGACCTTGGAGATCGGAAAAATCTCCACCCTTTACCAACCAGGCGCCGTGACCGGGGACTCGAATATCAAAAAAGGTAATGTGGTGTTTCGTTCATTAATCAAAAGACCATCTACATAAAAAAAAGACTCGTATATAATCTACAATGCACTGCGATAGATATGTTAGAGATAATTAAAAAGAAGATAAATCACTAGTTTCAGTTTTAGTTTCAGTAGCTCAAGGAGGCGTTACTGCGTTCGGACAAATCCATATACGCTACACCACATCTGCCAAGCAGATGCCTGACCAGCAGCGTAACCCAACGCGCTTAGTCAGGCCTTGAGAAAAAAAATCACTAATTCAGTTTCAGTTTCAGTAGCTCAAGGAGGCGTTACTGCGTTCGGACAAATCCATATACGCTACACCACATCTGCCAAGCAGATGCCTGACCAGCAGCGTAACCCAACGCGCTTAGTCAGGCCTTGAGGAAAAAAAAAATCACTAAAAAGAAAGCAACTTACAACAACAGCCGAAAACAAAATCAATTCAGCAAAAGAAAACAAAATAATGGTCATGCCAAAGTGAAGAGTGCTGAACAGAATACTAAAAATTGCAAACACCACCACCAACGACTACGACAATAACAATTCAACGATAAGAAGAAACATACAATCAAACAAAAAATAAAAAATAAAAAAAAAGACACCTGCAACAACGAAAGACTGAAATACTGAACCAACAGTGTTAAGTAAAAAATGGAACCCGGACAATATTCGGGCTCAAGAAGACACTTCTCACTTTAAAATAAAGTGTAATGTGATGCTCTCTGAAAGATTAAAACTCAAGACACACAAATGGGAGAAAGGAACACAGGCAAAGAAAAAAATATATTTACTTTTTTATTTTTGTCTCGGGCAGGGGCGGGGTGGTGGGGGAACTTAAAAAGAGTGTTGAATTACAAGTGACCAGATAATAAACATAACGAAGTTAAACTTTATATTACTTTAAGAGACATTGATGGAGGAACAACAACAACGACGACAACAACAACAACAACAACAACAACACACACACACACACACACACACACACACACACACACACACACAAACACATATATATATATATATATATATATATATATACAGGGAGAGAGAGAGAGAGAGAGAGAGAGAGGGAGAGAGAGAGAGAGAGATAGAGAGAGAGAGGGAGAGAGAGAGATCCATTTGTTTTCTAGGAAAGCAAGTCACCAAGTTTTAAGTGAGTGACCACTGTACACACACACAAACACACACGCACACACACACACACACACACACACACACACACACACACACACACACACACACACACACACACACACACACACACACACACACACACACACACACACACACACACACACACACAAGAAAAGAAGAAGAAGCAGAAAAAAAAACCAACATATGCTTTTTATCAGTGTCAGGGAAAATAACAGACAGGCTGTCTGACGCTAGGCTGTCTAATGCAGTGGGATATCAGGCCACATAAATTCCAGGGAGCACTCATCCCACTCTTTTGTTTTTCTTGACAACTTTAATCCCCCAACGTCCTCGCTACAGGACATTACGTCAGACTATGTGGCTTTTCTGTGACTTAAGAGGTGGTTCTATGTGGCTGGGAATTTTTTTTTGTTTTGTTTTTGTTTTCTTCTTCTTCTTCTAAATCTTTAGTTAGTGTCTATAAACGTGCCATCAAGCTTGTCTTAAACAAGTGTGCTTCAAAGCTCTCAACATTTTCCCGCTTAAGTCCAAATTGCTGTTCAATACAGGAATCTTTATGCTTATTTTTTTTTTTTTCACGGAAATGCTCCAGTGTATATTAGAAATATGTTCACTTTCAACGAGTTCAGGCATTTTCAGGTACAAAATTGATCTTCCTTTACCAGCAACTACGTTATATAAATCAAGTCTTTTGTACTCAGGAAGTTGGTTATGGAACAGACTTCCTCCATCTTTAAAGCTTTAATGGATTCAAAACACTATACCACGAATTTCTGATAAATAACTCAAATCTTACAACATTTTTTCCTGATATGTATTGATTTATCCTTTGTCAGATACCAAGTTTTTCTTATTCTCCATGTGCTTCTCTGTATTTGTTTCAACATTTTTTTTTTAAGCGTAAATGTACCATATGAAAATCATGTAAAAGGAACAAATATAGGAACAACCCCACCTCTCTCTCTGTCTCTGTCTCTCTCTCTCTCCGTATTGGCGCTGTTCTTTATAATGGATGTTAATACGGAAGCCCCCCCCCCCCCCACCCCCCACCCCCCCTTCCTTACCCCTGTTGTCACGGGCAGAAAGGCCTAAACAATAAACCATTCAGACTTCTCTCTCTCTCTCTCGCTCTCTCTTTCTCTCTCTCTCTCTCTCTCTCTCTCGCTTTCTCTCTCTCTCTCTCTCGCTTTCCCCCCCTCTCTCTCTCGCTCTCTCTTTCTCTCTCTCTCTCTCTCGCTTTCTCTCGTCGCTCTCCCTGCCTGCCTATTAATTTTGTCTGTCTGTCTTTATCTCTGTGTCTGTCTCTATCCATCTAGCTATGTAACTATCTCCTTTTCGTCTTCTCGTCTTTGATATGATTCTGTGTCCGTGATTTTTCTCTTGCTTGTTCACCTTTTCTTCTTCTTCTTTTTTTTTTTTTGGTCTTCTTTTATATTATTACTGTTGTCTTTTTGCTTTTATTTATTTGTTTGTTTTTTGAGGGCTGGATGAAAAAAAAAGCATGTATGCTTAATTTCGATTACCTTAAGAAAATATAAATAAATTATTCATTCATTCATTCATTTATTCATTCATTCATTGTGTATGCGCACGCAGAAGATCAAATACGCACGTTAAAGATCCTGTAATCCATGTCAGCGTTCGGTGGGTTATGGAAACAAGAATATACCCAGCATGCACACCCCCGAAAACGGAGTATGGCTGCCTACATGGCGGGGTAAATGAAAAACAAAACAAAAAAACAAACGGTCATACACGTAAAATGTTACATGTCTTTCTGAGTGTGTATGTGTGTGCGTCTGAAATCTGATTGAATGACACAGGAAACGAATGATGAGCGCCCAGTGGCAGCCGTCAGTCGGCTCTACCCATGGTAGGCAGCCTGTGGTGCAAATGTCCCCGCGTATTAAAGTGCTTAGAGCTTGGTCTCTGACCGAGGATAGGCGCTATAGAAGTATCCACATCAATCAATCAATCAATTCATTCATTCTTCTTCTTCTTAATCTCTTTGTTTGTTTTGTTTTCCCTCCTGCGTTCATGAAGTGCAACTTCCATGTTCAGTCAGTGTCCACAAGTAAGCATTTTACGTTTATAGTCGTTTCTGAAGCCCCACCCCTTATATAAAGTCTTATATATATATATATATATATATATATATATATATATATATATATATATATATATATATATATATATATATATATATAGTTATGAAAGACGAGATTAACAGTGAATAAGCTACACAAGATATATTGGATGTTAGCCCAAGCTTTCAGGCAGCTCCACGCTTTCTCTCACACATTGTGAAAGGTGTGGGATTCCGAGAGAAAGAATGGTCGCTCCACTGGGTTTGATTAATTAAAGAAAGTGTGGGATCGCGAGGAAACGTGGGCTGAAGAGAGATGACTGTTTTGTGCCTGACAATCAGAGCGTGTCTAAAGCGCGTTAAGGTGTTAGAAAACAGACACAGAGAAACAGACAGACAAAAATAGATAGATTGATAGATAAATAGATAGAAAACAGACGCAAAGAGACAAAGTCAGACAGACAGACAGACAGATAGATAGATAGATAGAAATAGATGCAAATAGACAGACAAACATAGATACAAGGACAGATAGGTAGGTAGGTAGACAGATAGATAGATAAATAAATAGATAGATAGAAAGGTGGATAGAACACGGACGCAAAAAGACAAACAAAGACACCTAGATAGATAGATAGATAGATAGATAGCCAATGATCAACTGAACTGACTGAACCTGTGTGAAACGAGTGCTTCGAAGAGAGAGAGAGAGAGAGAGAGAGAGAGAGAGAGAGAGAGAGAGAGAGAGAGAGAGACAGAGTGACAGAGAGAGAGAGAGACAGAGACAGAGACAGAGACAGAGAGAGTGACAGAGAGAGAGAGAGAGGAGAGAGAGAGAGAGAGAGAGAGAGACAGAGACAGAGACAGACAGAGACAGAGAGAGTGACACAGAGAGAGAGAGAGAGAGAGAGAGAGAGAGAGAGAGAGAACGAAAAACAAGAAGAGAGTGGTGGAGAAACTTGAAACTTTCTGTCAATTACGCTTCACAGGAACACGCAAAACAAAAAAGCAAGAAAAATACATATATTTGAAGGTGAACTGAAAATAGAACATGGCAAAAGGGTGAGGCATTGTAACGGACAGAAAATAAAACAGTGGGAGGACGACATGTTGGAGAAGAAGAAGAAGAAGAAGAAGAAGAAGAAGAAGAAGAAGAAGAAGAAGAAGAAGAAGATGATGATGATGATGATGATTATCAGAAAAAGAAGAATATGATGATGATGATGACGATGACAATGACGAAAATGATGATGAGAAGAAGAAGACGAAGAAGAAGAAAATGATGATAATGATGATGATGATGATGATGGTGGTGGTGGTGGTGGTGATGAAGAGAAGAAGAAGAAGATGATGACCATGGTGATCAGAAGAAGAAGAAGAAGAAGAAGAAGAAGATGATGATGATGATGATGATGATGATTATGACGATTATGACGATAACATTGTGTACATAACTACATGCATGTATATGAATGTGTATCGTGTGTGCGTGTGTTTATGTAAGTTTGTGCCTGCCTATGTGTGCGTATGTGTTAGGGTAGCTGTTAGATACACATGTATGTTAAAATGTATGTATGCAGCGTGTGTGTGTGTGTGTGTGTGTGTGTGTGTGTGTGTGTGTGTGTGTGTGTGTGTGTGTGTGTGTGTGTGTGTGTAGTCACATTTTGGTGTGTGTATGCAACATAGATATGATGTATTATGTTAACAAAAGCGTTTTTGTAAAGCACCTAGAGCAGATTTCTGGATAGTGTGCTATATAAGTATCCATTATTATTATTATTATTATTATTATTATTATTATTATTATTATTATTATTAACGTTAACACTGACGGTGACGCTGATCAGAAGAAGAAGATGGTGGTGATGATGATGATGACCATGATGATGATCAGAAGAAGAAGATGGTGATAATGATGATGATGATGATGATGATGATGGTGATGATGATGATGATGATAATGATGATGATGATGATGATGATGGTGATGATGATGATGAGAAGAAGAGGAAGAAGAAGAAGAAGAAGATGATGATGATGATAATGAAGATGCTGATGATGATGATGATGATGATGATGATGATGATGATGATGATGACGACGATGACGACAATGATGATCAGAAGAAGAAGAAGAAAAAGAAGATGATGATGATGATGATGATGATGATGATGATATGTGTTTGTGTGTATGTGTGGGTCCGAGCTCGCGCGCACGCGCGTGTGTATGCATGTGTGTGCGTGTGTGTGTATGCATGTGTGTGCGTGTGTGTGTTCTTCAGCCTTCTATCTCTATGTCTCTCTATTTGTCTTTCTCGTCCCTTTCTCTCTCTCCCTCTCTCTCTCTTTCTCCCTCCCTCTCTCTCCTCTCTCACTCGCTCTCTCTCATCCTCTCTCTCCCCCTCTCTCTCCCTCTCGGTTCCCCTATCTTTCTCTTTTGTTCTGCCTCTCTTGTTCTCTCTGTCTGTCTCTGTCTATATCTACACGTTCTGTTTTGCTGTCTCTGTCTATATCTTCACGCTCTGTTTCTCTGTTTTTGTCCATATCTCCACGCTCTGTTCCGCTGTCTCTGTCTATAATTATCTCCACGCTCTGTTTCGCTGTCTCTGTCTATATCTCCACGCTCTGTTTCGCTGTCTCTGTCTATATATCCACGCTCTGTTCCGCTGTCTCTGTCTATAATTATCTCCACGCTCTGTTTCGCTGTCTGTCTATATCTTCACGCTCTGTTTCGCTGTCTCTGTCTATATCTCCACGCTCTGTTTCGCTGTCTGTCTATATCTCCACTCTCTGTTTCGCTGTCTCTGTCTATATCTCCACTCTCTGTTTCGCTGTCTCTGTCTATATCTTCACGCTCTATTCCGCTGTCTCTGTCTATATCTCCACGCTCTGTTTCGCTGTCTCTGTCTATATCTCCACGCTCTGTTTCGCTGTCTCTGTCTATATCTCCACTCTCTGTTTCGCTGTCTCTGTCTATATCTCCACGCTATGTTTCGCTGTCTCTGTCTATATCTCCACGCTCTGTTTCGCTGTCTATGTCTATATCTCCACTCTCTGTTTCGCTGTCTATGTCTATATCTCCACTCTCTGTTTCGCTGTCTCTGTCTATATCTCCACTCTCTGTTCCGCTGTCTCTGTCTATATCTCTACGCTCTGTTTCTATGTCTCTGTCTATATCTCCACGCTCTGTTCCGCTGTCTCTGTCTATATCTCCACTCTCTGTTTCGCTGTCTCTGTCTATATCTCCACGCTCTGTTTCGCTGTCTCTGTCTATATCTCCACGCTCTGTTTCGCTGTCTCTGTCTATATCTCCACTCTCTGTTTCGCTGTCTCTGTCTATATCTCCACGCTCTGTTTCGCTGTCTCTGTCTATATCTCCACGCTCTGTTTCCCTGTCTCTGTCTATATCTCCACGCTCTGTTTCTATGTCTCTGTATACATCTTATTTTCAACCTTTTGTGTTTTTTATGTATTACATGCAAGCTGTTGATTGGATGTTATTGCCTGCCACATCAGCGTCAGGTTTCTCATCACTGTTGTATATGTACAGTGATATAACTATATTTCTCTGCTATGTTTATATATTTTCATTTCAGTCGTGCCTCTTTCCTGTATTCTGTGTGGTGATTAATTTGACAGTCTTAATAATCCCTTTACTTTTTGATTTTTTTTCCTTTTTTTGTTCAATATTTGCTATTGTACTACAATATGATTTGTAATGTACTACAATATGATTTGATACCTAATTATGTTTATGTATACGTATGCATACATATCTGTATGTACATGTAGACATATGCATGCATGTGGGTATATGTGCAAATATGTATATGCATAAGGGTGTGTGTGTTTGGGGATGAGTGTGTGCATATGTGTGTGATTGGGTGGGTGTGAGTGTGTGACAGTGTTCCCTTCATTATATTTTTTGTGATGATGATGGTCCGTTGATTAGTATTATAATTAGTAGTAGTAGTAGTAGTAGTAGTAGTAGTAGTAGTAGTAGTAGTAGTAGTAGTAGTAGTAGTAGTAGTAGTAGTAGTGGTAGTGGTAGTATTTACTATTGTTATTATTGTTGTGTCTTATCGTTACTGTTTTTGTTGTCACAAGGACAGATTGGAAGACTAGGCAATGCCTAAAATCTTTATCCTTGAGTAATAAAGTTTTTGAATCTTGAATCTTGAATCTCTATCTTCACGCTCTGTTTCGCTGTCTTTGTCTATATCTCCACGCTCTGTTTCGCTGTCTCTGTCTATATCTCCACTCTCTGTTTCGCTGTCTCTGTCTATATCTCCACTCTGTTTCGCTGTCTCTGACTGTATCTCCATGCTCTGTTTCGCTGTCTCTGTCTATATCTCCACGCTCTGTTTCGCTGTCTCTGTCTATATCTTCACGCTATGTTTATGTCTGTATCTCCACGCTCTGTTTCGCTGTCTGTCTATATCTCCACGCCCTGTTTCGCTGTCTCTGTCTATATCTCCACTCTCTGTTTCGCTGTTTTTGTCTATATCACCACGCTCTGTTTCGCTGTCTCTGTCTATATCTCCACTCTCTGTTTCGCTGTCTCTGTCTATATCTCCACGCTCTGTTTCGCTGTCTCTGTTTATATCTCCACGCTCTGTTTCGCTGTCTCTGTCTATATCTCCACACTCTGTTTCGCTGTTTCTGTCTATATCTCCACGCTCTGTTCCGCTGTCTCTGTCTATATCTCCACGCTCTGTTTCGCTGTCTCTGTTTATGTCTTCACCCTCTGTTTCGCTGTCTCTGTCTATATCTCCACGCCCTGTTTCGCTGTCTCTGTCTATATCTGTCTATATCTCCACTCTCTGCTTTGCTGTCTCTGTCTATATCTCCACGCCCTGTTTTGTTGTCTCTGTCTATATATGTCTGTATCTCCACGCTCTGTTTCGCTGTCTCTGTCTATATTTCCACGCTCTCTTTCGCTGTCTCTGTCTATATCTCCACGCCCTGTTTCGCTGTCTCTGTCTATATCTGTCTATATCTCCACGCTCTGTTTCGCTGTCTCTGTCTATATCTCCACGCTCTGTTCCGCTGTCTCTGTCTATATCTCCACGCTCTGTTCCGCTGTCTCTGTCTATATCTCTACGCTCTGTTTCGCTGTCTCTGTCTATATCTCCACGCTCTGTTTCGCTGTCTCTGTCTATATCTCCACGCTCTGTTTCGCTGTCTCTGTCTATATCTTCACGTTCTGTTTCGCTGTCTCTGTCTATATCTCCACGCTCTGTTTCGCTGTCTCTGTCTATATCTCCACGCTCTGTTTCGCTGTCTCTGTCTATATCTCCACGCCCTGTTTCACTGTCTCTGTCTATATCTCCACGCTCTGTTTCGCTGTCTCTGTCTATATCTCCACGATCTGTTTCGCTTTCTCTGTCTATATCTCCACGCTCTGTTTCTATGTCTCTGTCTATATTTCCACGCTCTGTTTCCCTGTCTCTGTCTATATCTCCACGCTCTGTTTCTATGTCTCTGTCTATATCTCCACGCTCTGTTTCGCTGTCTCTGTCTACATCTCCACGCTCTGTTTCGCTGTCTCTGTCTGTATCTTCACGCTCTGTTTCTATGTCTCTGTCTATATCTCCACTCTCTGTTTCGCTGTCTCTGTCTATATCTCTACGCTCTGTTTCGCTGTCTCTGTCTATATCTTCACGCCCTGTTTCGCTATTTTTGTCTATATCTTCACGCTCTGTTTCGCTGTCTCTGTCTATATCTCCACGCTCTGTTTCGCTGTCTCTGTCTATATCTCCACGCTCTGTTTCGCTGTCTCTGTCTATATCTCCACGCCCTGTTTCGCTGTCTCTGTCTATATCTCCACGCTCTGTTTCGCTGTCTCTGTCTATATCTCCACGATCTGTTTCGCTGTCTCTGTCTATATCTCCACGCTCTGTTTCTATGTCTCTGTCTATATTTCCACGCTCTGTTTCCCTGTCTCTGTCTATATCTCCACGCTCTGTTTCTATGTCTCTGTCTATATCTCCACGCTCTGTTTCGCTGTCTCTGTCTACATCTCTACGCTCTGTTTCGCTGTCTCTGTCTATATCTCCACGCTCTGTTTCGCTGTCTCTGTCTATATCTCCACGCTCTGTTTCGCTGTCTCTGTCTATATCTTCACGCTCTGTTTCGCTGTCTCTGTCTATATCTCCACGCTCTGTTTCGCTGTCTCTGTCTATATCTCCACGCTCTGTTTCGCTG
>NC_134884.1:22341113-22346113 GCF_041734735.1 Babylonia areolata
TTTGTCTCTCTCTGTCTCTGTCTCTCTCTCTCTCTCTCTCCTCCCTCCCTCCCTCTCTCTCTCTCTCTCTCTCACTCTCTCTGTCTCTGTCTGAGGAAACTGCGCACGATTGTTTTGCTAACTGACACCATGAAATTGCTACAATCATTGTGGACATACCAGTGCTTAAGATCAAACATACTTAAAAGGGATTTGTTTTACAGTTTTAGGAAAAAATATGCTCATATTTTCCGAAACGACGATCGAGTTTCCATAACAGACATCAGTGCAGTGATGAGAGTGACTTTGTTGAAACAACCACTGTCCGTGCTGTATGTGCTGTGTGTGATAGTGCTCGTCATGTGCATGGATGTCGAAACAAACCCCGGCCCTGACGACCAGTACAACAGTATTGTGCAGGTGATCGACTGGCGGTTTGGACAAATTCTACACGGCCTTCAGTTACACACAGCTAACATCAACACAATGCTGAACGAAAAATTCAACAAATTAGACAGTATTCTTAGCCAGCTGGTGTCTGATGTCAACAGACTTAAAGAGTTTGCTCAGCAAGGATCAGACGACATACAAAATCTGCAAGAAGATTACGGTTGTATCCTTGAAAGATTGGACACTTTGGAACAAACAGTGGACAAGACGGAGGCGGAGATGAAACTCTACAACCTGAAATTTTTCGGAATTCCAGAACCATCCGAAAGATACGGTACACCATGTGAGGATCAAATCCTGGACATTCTGGCCACGTTTTCAAACCGTGTCTGGAATTATTCAGACATCAGAAAAGCTTCCCGCATCGGAGAGAGGCGACAACATGGTGAAGAGCCCAGGCCGCTGATCGTCCAGTTTCACAGGTGGGGTGACAAGATGGAAATCCTGACGGACAGAGAGCTACGAGATTCACTGAGAAGAGAGGGGATCAAAGTGACATCTGAACTCACAACAAAACAAAGAAGAACGGTAGACTTCTACAAACAGCAGGGCAAGACCGCTTTTTACAGAAATGGGAGGCTGCGGATAATTGACAAGAACCAGTACAGTGCGCGATATCCGTACTCCACAGATTTTGATGACGGCAATGTCGAAGAAAGGCCGCATCAATCATTCAAGAACTGGAGCTACACCTACGGGGACACAGAGAGGGAGCACTACGGATATCGTACAGACAGTCGAAGCAGCAAGAGGGAGCAGGCGAGATACGATACCCCAAATCACTGCCATTCCAGGAGAAACCAGTTCAGTGACCGGGACTGGACCGGTGCCGATGATGACACTCACCTCTACAGAC
This sequence comes from Babylonia areolata, assembly GCF_041734735.1. Lineage (NCBI taxonomy): Eukaryota > Metazoa > Mollusca > Gastropoda > Neogastropoda > Buccinidae > Babylonia > Babylonia areolata. The sequence goes on from NC_134884.1 coordinate 22,342,399, forward strand.
AGCAGAGATATGGACGCTACGAGAAGCGCGGACCCAGTACATCTCAATCAACACGGTCTGCAAACGACAGGGCACCAGGAAGACTGACAAAAGAACATTTTAAAGACACCCATTCGTACCACCCAAATGGGAATCACCACGAAGCGCTTCCTCACGGAGAAAGGTATGGCAGCCCAGGTCCGAGGCACAGAAGCAGTGACACCAGCACTCAGAGACGCGTGACAACCAACAACAGGCAAGACACAAGAGACGTCCAGGGCCACACAGAAGATGGACCAGGGCACCGTTCCTCCACCGTTCCTGTGGTGCCAGGGCACAGCACCTACAGTGAGGCAGTCGCATCAACGGCCAGTACAGACAAGAACGGGAAGCGCAACGATCACAATCGGAACAGGGGTCGGCGCAAGCTGTCAGGGGACTCTGCACATTCCACAGCGTCAGGAAGAAGTGGGCCACCACTTCAGGCAGACACAGACCCCGCCACACATGCCCCAAATAATGACAAAAATTGTGACACAGACTCGGACATAGCCATCACAAAGGTGACTAGTGACAAACTATCTGACCGACACACAGTGGATAGACCGACAGAACAAAGAGGAGACAAAACACCTGTGCGTGAAAGTGACAGTGACAACACGGGGACAGAGGTCCAACATACACAGGACAGTACAAAGGATGACAGATACACAATCCCACCACGTCATGACACTGACAGAATGACGCCTGACACACAGCACGGGGATGACTCACGGGCGGTCGCCGCGGAGGAGATGCCAGAGTCCGGAGGACCCGCTGCAAAGACCGGGGGGACAGCCGCTGACACCAGTTCCAAAATTCAGAGACAGTCCACCATCGACGGTAGTGCTGAGGAAACCAGAAAGAACAGTGACACAGACACGGGGAATCCCCTGCCTGCCAGGTCACGTGCCACAGACAGGTCAAGGTCAGCAACGCAGGCGAGAAGCGTGTCTCGACCTGCACGTGCTTTACGCTCGGTCAGCAGCAAAGCAAAGGCGCTCAGCCAGAGTAATATTACAGATTCTTTCAGTAAGAAGCACGCGAACGAACCAACTGACACATCTGTCAGTGCTGATCAGTCTCTTGGTTCGGTTTCTTCCACACCTCGGAATGCCACTGAATAGGGGTTCGGCCGGGCATGCTACCATGGGGACATTGACGGTAATGGAAGAGACATACAGGCAGGTGGGCCACAGAATCATACCAGTGCTGGTACTGATCTTGACAGGCAAAAAGACGAACGCTATAAAGTAACTTTTTTATGCTACAATGTTTGTGGATTGGTTAACAACTTAGACAGCGCAGAATTCATTAATTTCGTATCACAATATGATTTTGTGTCTTTTACAGAAACTTTTGTTTCTGGCGATCTTGCGCCAAAATGCTTATCGTCTTTTGACATTTTCATTTCGAATGCCAGAAAACTAAGTAAACGAGGCAGGAACTCAGGGGGAGTTACGGTTCTAGTTAAGAGACATCTTTCCCGTTACGTACAGCGAATTCAAACACAAGTTGAAAATGCTGTTGTACTGAAAGTAAGTAAGGAATTGATGTGCACAGCTAAAGATGTTCTTTACATATCTATATATATTCCACCGCATGATTCTCCATTCTGGAATGTTACAGAGAATGGTTATGGTATAGAAGTCTTGGAAAAATGTGTCATGGATTTACACGATGATATTGATGATTTTTTCTTGTTGATTGGTGGCGACATGAACGCGCGAACGGCTTCCAAAAATTGTGCTGATGGGAATGCCGATGACTTTTTAACTTTTGATAGAAACGTTGACACTGATTATTGGTCGAGAAAGTCTCAGGATACAGAGATGAATATGTTTGGTGAACAACTAATAGAATTCTGTAATATAAATGATTGTGCAATTGTGAACGGTTTGATTAATGATGCTTTGGATGGGAGCTATACATATATGTGTTCTTCTGGTGCTAGTGTAGTTGACTATTTTCTTATTTCGTGTGATATGCTTTCCTGTATGAAAATTGAGCATTTAGAAGTGGTAGATGCTGTACATTCAGACCATTTGCCGTTAGAATTGATTGTCAATGTCCACGAGGATTGGAGGGATGCTATCAAAAGCGGAAACAAGGAAAGAAAAAAGCAGGTTTTCACAGAAAAGATAGTTTGGGTCGGAGAAAAGGAAAAGGAATTCATTGAGGCCTTAAATAGTAATGATGTTATAAATAAACTGGGAGAAGCTACCTCATGCATTAATGATAACATTGACTTGGCGCTGAAGTCGTTCGTTGATTGCTTACGAGTGGCGAGCCAGTGCATGATTAGACAATGCAGAAATGACTCAAAGCGTAGGAATGCTCCATGGTTTGATGACGATTGTCGCAAGGCAAAGAAATTTGTAAAGGTGAAATTAAGATTGTGTAGAAGAACAAGAAAAGACAGTGACAGACAAGTTTATGTGGAAGAAAGAAGAAAATATAAACGGTTGTTAAAACAGAAGAAGAAGTGTTTCAGAAAATCTATAGCAGAGTCATTGGAAGCTAACATGAATAACGCCACATTATTTTGGAAAGAATTAAAAAATATTGGAGGGTGGGATAAGATTGGAGCTAGCGACAAAATTAAATCAGAAGACTGGTATGAACACTTTAAGAAAGTTTATAATTCTGGAGAAGCAAACGATGAAGACAGGACTGATTTTAATGATAAAGATGATAATCTGAGAGAGGACGAGGATCATGTACTGAATTTGCCGATATCGGAGGAAGAAATTACACTTGCAATTAGAAACTTAAGATGTGGAAAGTCTCCCGGAATTGATGGAGTTATAGCAGAAATGTTGAAAAGTGGAGGACAGATTGTAATATCATTCTTGGAAAAGCTATTCAATCGAATATTTAGTCAAGGCGTTTATCCGAAAGTTTGGGCGAAAGCAATAATCGTTCCTATCTTTAAAAAAGGCGATAGAGACAATCCTGACAATTACAGAGGGGTCTCTTTGATCAGCGTAGTATGTAAATGTTACACATCTATCCTTAATGCTCGATTATATTCATGGTTAGAAGATACTCACAGCATCGTGGAAAATCAAGCTGGATTCAGGAAGAATTATTCAACCACTGATCACATATTCACTTTATATTCTGTTGCTCAGAAATGTCTTAATACACGAGGTCGTAAGTTATATGTAGCTTTTGTGGATTTCAAGAAAGCTTTTGATTCAGTACACCATGACAAACTACTAGAAGCTGTTAGAAATGCCGGTATTAAGGGAAAATTTTTCTGTTCCTTGAAGTCAATGTACGATTCACTCTTTTCTTGTATAAGGTCAAATAACGAATACACTGATTTCTTCACTTGCCCTACAGGAGTCCGGCAAGGTTGTGTACTCAGTCCAACATTGTTTTCCTTGTTCATAAACCAGCTGGCTAACTATATTGACGAAACTGCTATTCATGGTGTCAGTCTTATTCCATCTATGATAGAGTTATTTATTCTTTTATTTGCTGATGACGTGGCACTATTGTCAATCACTCCAAGAGGTTTGCAGGCCCAACTGAATGCTTTGAAAGTATGTTGCGACAAATTAAAAATGACAGTCAACAAAGGAAAAACTAAAGTTATGGTCTTCAGAAAAGGAGGATATCTTGCAAAAAATGAAAAATGGTTTTATGATGGCGAGCCTGTTGAAGTCGTAAATAAATACACTTATTTAGG
>NC_134884.1:22351113-22353613 GCF_041734735.1 Babylonia areolata
CAACAACAACAACAAAACAAAACATGTAAAGCTTAATGGTGATTTGATGGTATTCCTGATTGACTCCATTCTCCTTTTTTCCCCCAAGAACAGACACAGGGGATTTCATGTGCACTATATATTTTTGCACTCGAGGTTGTCACGGCATTGTCTGGTCAGGCTTTTGTGTTCCCCTGGAGATGATGGACGGGATAATCCTCTTGATGGACGTGACAATAGAATGACTTCCACTGATTGGACAGTGTCTGTGAGAAGGAAGGAAAATGTGGGGTTGGGGAAGGAGGGCGTTAATCTGTGGGGTGAAATAGGTGAAGGTGTGGAGGGAGTGAGAGGAACAGAGAGAGAGAGAGATGGAGACACAGAGAGAGAGAGAGACAGACAGACAGGGGGTTTGTGTGTGTGTGCGTGTGTGCGTGCGTGTGTGTGTGTGTGTGTGTGTGTGTGTGTGTGTGTGTGTGTGTATGAGAGAGAGAGAGAGAGACAGACAGACAGACAGACAGATTCAAGGCTCAAATCTGTTTTTCAAGGATAGTCACAGACACTGACACTGACTGACACCAGTTGACTAACTAATATCACTTCAAGTGGAAAGACGTTAAACTGAAGACAACAACCAGTTGACTGAATAGGCCACAGTCCTTTTCCTTTTTTTTCCTTTTTCTAACAACAGAGAAACAGAGAGAAACAGAGATTGAGAGGCGGACAGACAGATAGACAGACAGTCAGTCAGCACACAAGAGAAAATTAATCAACGTCATGAGTAGCGCGCAAATTATTATTGAGACGTACGCGTGTTTCGAGTAACAAGTACAAAATAATATAAATGTTTTCAATATTATGAGTGTCGAAACAGAAACGAAACAAGGAGGAAGGGGGCGGGGGGGGGGGGCGGGGGGGGGGAGACAGACAGAGAGACAGACTAAAAGCAACAAGAACGCGAACAACAACATGGCAAAGAAGAGAAGCCATCTGGTGCAATGATTAAACTTGCGACCACTCCCCTCATTGTCTCAGTGTTACAGGGGGGCAGACAATGGAGAGACGAAGTGTAGGCTTTGTCCGCACTGAAAACCAACAGACCAAACATCAGCGTACGACTTTTTTCTTCTTCTTCTTCTTCTTTTTTTTTTTCTGGCACCAGTTGATGATTTCATTATGTCATTTAGTGACAAGCGGCTAAACCAAGCTTCAGTGATTCTATCAGAAAGACAGACAGGCAGGCAGAGACCACATACATATGGTGGGTTTTAGAGAAAGGGGTATGACTGAGGGAGGAGAGGGGAGAAGAAGGCAAAGGAGAAGAAGATGAAAACTAGGTGTGTGTGTGTGTGTGTGTGTGTGTGGGCGGGGGGGGGGGGGGGGGGGAGGGGAAGGGGGGAGTGAGGAAGACGAAGTTTAAGGTGGAGGGGGGTTGGTGTGGGGGGGCACTGACATGTAGATAGTAACTGTGCTGTCATGCTAGTAATCGTTTGTAAACACATTTACGCGCGCTAAAGAACTCGTGATTCATGACAGTGTTCTGTGGGGTGTGGAAACACACACATACCCAACATGCACACACTCGAAAATGGAATATATAGTTGCCCATATGGCCGGGTGAAGGTGGTCATAAGGACACCAGTCTTTTCGTAGGTAGGAGTGACCATGGGAGTAACCAACCCATTTATGCAGAAAGAAAGAAAACGGAATGGTGACCAAAGATTAGTCAGATCCCGTGCACTGTTGACCCGACAAGGGGACTACGGGAGGCAGGCCTGCCTAGGCATGGTTCTTAAATGTGGTATTTGGGGTTGTATTGTACTGTATTGTATTGTATTTCTCTTTTTGTCACAACAGATTTCTCTGTATGAAATTCGGGCTGCTCTCCCCAAGGAGAGCGCGTCGCTACACTACAGCGCCACCCATTTTTTGGGGGGTATTTTTTTCTGCGTGCAGTTTTATTTGTTTTTCCAATCGAGGTGGATTTCTCTACAGAATTTTGCCAGGAACAACCCTTTTGTTGCCGTGGGTTCTTTTACGTGCGCTAAGTGCATGCTGCACACGGGACCTCGGTTTATCGTCTCATCCGAATGACTAACGTCCAGACCACCACTCAAGGTCTAGTGGAGGGGGAGAAAATATCGGCGGCTGAGCCGTGATTCGAACCAGCGCGCACAGATTCTCTGGCTTCCTAGGCGGACGCGTTACCTCTAGGCCGTCACTAGGCCATGAGCAAGGTAGTGAAAACACTACTGACTGACAAAATTCACGTAGCATGTTCTGGGCAGGAACAGCTTGGCGGAGCCCATCCCACTCCAGGCCTGACCACAGCCGAATTCTTCCATCTCGGTGGCTCGGCTTGGTCGTGATGAACACGTGGTCGTTGTGTGGGTCATCTCGATCTCTTCCGCAATGGCCACTCTCTTCATCATGGCAGTCACACGCCCAGCGATAGCGTGTTACCACCGCCATGCGGCAGGTTTTACTGCGGTCACATGGTACCAGACAGTGGAGTGGAGTG
>NC_134884.1:22358613-22363613 GCF_041734735.1 Babylonia areolata
TATCAAGAAAATATACCAACGAGAAATAGATAGATTAAATAGATATATTGCTGATAATGGTCTCACATTATCATCAGAAAAAACACATATTATGCTTTTTAACAATGGTACAAACCCAGAAGAGTTACCAACATTTAAGATTGAAAATGAGACAATTCAGTATAAAGATACTGTTAAGTTTTTAGGATTGATACTTACTTCAAAACTAACTTGGAACAGCCATATTGAATATATATTAACAAAAGCAAGAAAATCTTTAAACTTACTCAAAATTGTGAGTAAACAATACTGGGGACAAGATACAACGATTTTGAAACATTTATCATCATCACTTATTCGATCCAAACTATCCTATGGACAAGAAGTCTTTTTCAATGCTCCAAAATATTTGCTAAAGAAACTTCAAAGCATAGACTGCAAAGCATATAGACTTGCCCTTGGTGTACCTTTCCATGCATCGACCCTCGGAACATACAAAGAAATAGGAGTACTACCTTTAGATGAATACCGAAACCTCGCATGTGCTAAATACGTACTGAGAAGCTCAACAACTGAAAATTATACATCAGAGGAAGTAAAAATTACATCCGAAAACAACTTCCCCAAAAGAGCTAAAAACATATCTTATTTAACTCCCATTGGCACGTTTGTGTCAAACCTGTTCGAAAAATCTAAAATTAATTCAAATGACGTAGACACACAGAAGACCGTAAGTCCATACCCCATCTGGGAGATGAATAAAGCACATTTTGATGTTAATCATACTGACATTAAAAAGAATGAAAATCCGAATATCATGGCAACGGAAGTCCGAGTACACCTTCAAAATAGATACCGTGATCATTTACAGATCTACACAGATGGCTCACTATTAGACAATGGCCAAGCAGGTTCAGCTTTCGTTATACCAGAACTGAAAACGGAAAGATCATACTATATTGGTAAAAATCGTTCAATATTCACTGCTGAACTTATTGCTGTTCTTATGGCTCTAAATCATATTCTTGATCTTCCAATTTGCCTTCTACAAGTCTTGTTTTGCGTTGATTCCAAATCTGTATTATGTGCTTTAAACTCACCAAATTGTAAGAACAAATCTAAAATCATACTAGAAATCAGCCACATTTTACATCTTTTAAGCTTGAAAGGAACACATATTACGTTTTTCTGGGTTCCTTCACATCTTGGTATTCTCTACAATGAATGGGCTGACAGGACTGCAAGAAAAGGTGCAAAGAACGAACAGGGAACCATAGAACTTTATGTGCCTCTATCTGTACAAGAGGGTTATCGAATACTAGAAAAAACATCGTGGAACAAAATCAGAGAATTATACCAAGAAAACGGCAAAGCTTTAAACCATAGTGTAATTAATGGTCAACAACCGGGAACTATCAATCAGTCAAATACATACAGTAATTCAATAAGATTAAGGCAGATTCATACATTATCAAACAGGATAAAACTGAACGCTTTTGTAACAAAGTTCAGCAAAGATGTCAGATGTATATGTGGAGAACATATTTCTAGCAACCATGTAATATTCGAATGTCAGAATCTAAAATGTTTTTTGCCAGACTTCACCAAAAGTTCTTTTGAATGTGTTATTAACAATTCCAATATGTTATTTGTTATTGCAGAAGGTTTGCTGCATAGTCCTATAGGACATTTGTTATAGATGTTATATTTGTTTGATGTTGGCGTTTATAACGTTTCCATTTTTCCTAGCGTTGTCTCTCCCTATTCACCCTCCACACATACACACACTTTTACCCCTCCCCCTCTCACAGCCCCTACCCCCACGGTTTTTTTTTTTTTTTTTTCGTCTAATATCACTTCAAGTGGAAAGACGTTAAACTGAAGACAACAACACACACACACACACATACACACACACACACACGCACACACACATACACACAGACACATACACACAGACACATACACACACACAAACAAACACACACACACACACACACACACACACACACACACACACACACACACACACACACAGAGAGAGAGAGAGAGAGAGAGAGAGAGAGAGAGAGAGAGAGCGGTTCATTTATTGATTCATTAATTTATTAACTTGCGTGTTTATTCATTAATTCATTTGTTTGCATAAATATGTTAGTATTAGATATATATATATATATATATATATATATATATATATATGTGTGTGTGTGTGTGTGTGTGTGTGTGTGTTAATTTATTTATTTCTTCTTTTTATTCATTTTTATTATAGTAGAAGCAGCTGTCACTAATTCCCAAACCGTATATGTGCGCACGCTCGCAAACGTGTGTGTGTATGTGAGTGAGAGAAAGAGAGAGAGTAACAGAGAGAGAGAGAGGGAGAGAGAGAGAGAGAGAGAGAGAGAGAGAGAGAGAGAGAGAGAGAGAGAGAGAGAGAGAGAGAATGAGAGAGAGTGCGCGCGCGTGCGTACTCAGATGTTTGTGTGTGTGACAAAAATGATTATGCTATGGTTATCTTTCCCCTTTCTACGTATCTTCAACACGGGATTCTCAAACTTTTTATTCCCCGAAGTAAAATTGTCTTTGAAGTTTCCTTCGAATGGTTCATAAGACATTCGCCCGAAAAGACAGAGAGATAGAAAAATGGATAATCAGACAGACAGACAGACAGACAGACGCTATGAAGATCGCTATAAATTATCTTCCTTTTTGTTTCATTACATGTCGCTTTTTTCAGTTTTAGTCTTCTGTTTGACAAACACTTCAGAAGTTTTGAGTTGCAAATTATTATAGGCCATCTGCGCCCCTCTCTTGCCTTCTCTTGTTTTCTGTGTGTGTGTGTGTGTGTGTGTGTGTGTGTGTGTGTGTGTGTGTGTGTGTGTGTGTGTGTGTGTGTGTGTGTGTGCCTATGTATCTGTCCTTATGTCTCTTTGTCGGTCTGTCTGTCTGTATCTGTCTATCTACCTGACACTTTTTTGCTTTTCTGTCTATCTCCCTCTCTGCAGCGATCCGTCCCTCTCTCTTTCTGTATCTATTTCTACATCTTTTTTTTTCTCTATATCTGTCTCACTCACTCTCTCGTTGATTCTGTTTACTTTGATTCGGTCTTCTGTTTTATTTTCCACTTTTATGAAAAGCAAGTTTGTATACATCCGCCGTTTCGATGCAGTCATCACCATTTGAGAAACGCTCTGGTTATTTGGAGGTAGATTTGTGTGTGTGTGTGTGTGTGTGTGTGTGTGTGTGTGTGTGTGTGTGTGTGTGTGTGTGTGTGTGAAAAGATGACTTCCTGTTGATTTTTAGCCCCCAATAAGCCCCCAATTCCACACTTTGAGAGAAATCATGAAATTGCACACACACATACACACACACGCACACACAGACACACAAACACACAGACACACACACACACACACACACACACACACACACACACACACACACACACACACACACACACACAAACTACCTCCAAATAACCAGAGCGTTTCTCAAATGGTGATGACTGCATCGAAACGGCGGATGTATACAAATCTGTTGTGACAAAAAGAGTAATGCAAATTATACAAGTAACAGATCGATGGACAGACAGCATCAGAGACAAGTACTATTCAAAATCCAATTCTTTTGTTGGTGTCTTTTTTTTTTTTTTTTTTGAATTAAGGACACACAAGCACTGGTGTATTTTTTTGTTTATTTCTTGTTTTTAGTATCCGCATCAGTTATCGCCACGGGTGATGTCGACGCTACTTTATGATAAATGATTTAGAGAATATGTCAGTAATGTTTCTTGCATCTGTGGTGCTCACATAACAACCGATCATATACCAACTTGCGATATGTTAAAGTCTCAAATCCCTGAACTGAAATCATCGTCAGTGTTGACGATCTTCAGCAGTCCATTGCTAATGTATGACTTTTTCAACTCCTTCTAAATCGTCCTGTTGGTTCGCTGTTATAGTTGTTAGTTTTTCATTAGAAATATGTTATATTGTTATGTGTTTTTTGTTGTTGTTGTTTTTAACAAAACTTAAATCAGTAATTTTCACACACACACACACACACACACACACACACACACACACACACACACACACACACACACACACACACACACACACACACACATACGCACGCACGCACACACACACACACTAATAACACATCACATACACACCAAACCTGCACACACGCGCGCTCACTCAATAACTCACGAAATCACGCACGCACGCACACACACACACACACACACACACACACACACACACACACACACACGCACACATCGCACTCACGCGCACAGTCTACACATACATACATACATACATACATACAAGTACCAACACACCTCTATAAACACGGGCGTGCTCGCGAGCGCATGTGCACGAGCCAAACTAAAGGGGCAACCAGTGAAAGAGGCAAGTAAACAGAGAGGTGGGAAAGGAAGGGAGAAGAGAAGAAGAAGAGGAGGAGGAGGAGGAAGTAGAAGAAGAGCAGAAGGAAGAAGAAGAAGGAGGAGGAGGAAAAGAAGGAGGAGGAGGAGAAGAAGAGGAGGAGGAAGAAGAAGAAAAGAAGAGGAGGAGGAGGAAGAAGAAGAAGGAGAAGAGGAGAAGAAGAAGAAGAAGAGGAGGAAGAAGAGGAGGAGGAGGAGAAGAAGAAGAAGAAGAGGAGGAAGAAGAGGAGGAGGAGGAGGAGGAGGAATGCTGTGATTTGGTTAGTGGACTATATCTGGAGTTTGAATTGAATTGCAAGCACACACACACACACACACACACACACACACACACACACACACACGGGCATCTAGCCACCACATCTATCTTTTATTTACATGAGATGGGCCGTTAATTTGATTTATTGGTTTGCTCAGGCGGAAATCAACTTAAGTCCATTGACTTGGTGAATTCGAACTGAAGATCTAGAGATTCTGAAGAGAGTGAGTGAGAGAAAGAGAGAGAGGGGGAGGTGGGAGGTGGGAGAGAGGATGTGTGTGTGTGTGTGTGTGTGTGTGTGTGTGTGTGTGT
>NC_134884.1:22366113-22373613 GCF_041734735.1 Babylonia areolata
ACACAAGACAGATTCAGAGAAGAAAAGGATGATGATGATGATGAAGAAGACAACAACCAAAAACAATGCTCATTTCTCTCATAAAGTATTAGTCAAAAGCTAATGAAGAAGAAGAAGAAGAAGAAGAAGAAGAAGAAGAAGAAACTACATGTCAAGTTTATGACATCTGTGACCAACCGCTCTGAGAGCAACATAACAAGTTTGAATTACAAGCTTTCAACACTGGGAGCAAAGTGGCTGAACATTTAATCAGGTTCTGTTTTCTCAAGGGCGTGGATCGATGATTTGTTTTATCGACAAGCAAATTACATTAAAACCCACTGAGGATTCGAGGATGCTTAAAGAGGGAGGGAGAGAGAGAGAGAGAGAGAGAGAGAGAGAGAGAGAGAGAGAGAGAGAGAGAGAGAGAACTCAGAACTCAGAACTCAAAACGTTTTTATTCAAGGTTTAAGATTTTAGGCATAGCCTATTCTTCCAATCTGTCCTCGCTAATCTACATCTATTACACATAGCACACACATAAATGAAAGGAAAAGGTTTTCATGTAGAAGGGTATACATAAAAGAGAGAGAGAGACAGACAGACAGGCAGACAGGCTGACAAACAGACAGACAGCTGACAGACAGATCGACACATTAACAGACAAACAACCTCTGTCAGTGACAGATATTGACATGAATCATTTGCTTTCATAATTCAACGAGTGTATTGAATACACAGGAGACTGCATGATGAAAACAGCAGTCTTTGGGAATAATAAAGAGACATCCCTGTTTTGAATAGACAAAAATGAAAAGTTCGATGGAAACTATCTAGAATTGAAATAACATTTCATAAAGGGTCGACAAAACATACAAATAAACATCTTCAAGAAAAGCTGGATAAAAACTATCTAAAACTGAAATAACATTTGATATGAAAAGGGTTGACAAAACACACAAGAGTGAACATCTTTAAGAATAGAACGATGGAAACTATCTAGATTTAAAATAACATTTGATGTGAAAGGGTTGAAGAAATAAATTTAACGAAACTCGTCAGATATATGTGCAGAAAAGAAGAGAGCATAAAGAACTGTTAAGACGCAAAATGGTAGGTCATAAGAGGAACTTGTTCAGTCTTCGTAAAATCATCTACACGATCGAAAGACTTTCTGGGATACCTCAGAGACATGCTCATCTGAGAGATGGCTCAGCATTTGGTTCATGAACGAGGGGTATAACACTTTCAAAAATATATATTTAGCACTTCTTTGAATGGAAGTGTTAGTGTGGTTTTTTTGTTTGTTTGTTTTTTGTTTTTTTGTTGTTTATTTTATTTTTGTGTGTGTATGTTCTTTGGTGTGTTTTTTTTTGTGAATGCATTAATTATTTTGCATGCAGTGACAATGACGCTGGTGGAATTGGAATCATCTGTGACTTTATGATTCAACCTTTCACAGAAAGCGAAATCCGATGCAGTCAGGGCACTGAGAGATGAAAATAAAGAACAAAAAAAAAAAAAAAAAAAAAAAAAAAGCTGCAGGTGTTGACGGATTTGATGGATATCTTTAAATATCAATGTAGTTTTTGCCATTTTTGGTCAAGTATTTCAATTTCATTTTGATTAAAGATCTTTTTTCTCAATGAATTATTCTGGCCTTTGCTTCAGAAAAGTGACCCTAATGTTGCGGATAGTTACAGTTTGTTGAACATTCATAGTAAATTACAATTTTTATATCAAATAGGTGCATTACTGAATGGACCGAAGATTTTGAAGTAGGTGAAGAGCAGGCAGGGTTCATGGAACTGATCATAATAGTCACCCTCTTTGCACTTATTCACAAACAGCTGGTTCGAAATCCCCCACTTTTCATAAACTTCCGTGAAGCTATTGATTCAATATGTAAAGATAAGCTGTGGGAAGTGCCCACAAAAATGACGTGTGTCATTTGAAAGTATGTACTCAGCTGTAAAGGTTAGAGCTCGTGCTGTTGGTGATCTGACTGGCAGAAGTATTTGTGTGTCCAATTGGTTTTGAGCGATGTGAAGTCTGCTCTTTTATGTATGAATTAATTAACCAAAGATATTGAACACGGTATATATATATGTTATCTCATTTTGTTGAAGTATCAATATTGTTGTTTGCGGATGATGTTGTACTTTTTCTTTCTGTGTGATTGGGATTGTGAAGGCAAAAGCAAAGATTTCAGAACTGACTGAATACGTATTACAAAACATCGAAACGTTTTAAATGAAATGAACTGTTAATTTAGATAGGTCCAATAACGTTGTGTTCCGATGTGACAGGTATATTTTCAACAGTGTTATTTATCTACTCAGCTTTCCATTTCCCACACTATGAATGACCCTGCGGACCGAGCAAATACGTGTATCTCAGAAATCAATGAAACTGCATTATTGGCAAATATCATTCATTCCAAATATACTTTTCAAATTATCTTATTGTCAGATTCAACCAAGTTTTATATTATACGGCACCAAAATTTGGGGTTTGGCTCGTGACCAAAGTGCTGTTGAAAAAAAAGAAAAAAAAAGAAAGAAAATCATTTGCCTGACGTGAAAAGATTGTTGGGCATCAGTGCTCAGTCACCAAGATATGATATGAATGGGGAGGCAGGCAGTTATCCTCACTTAGTAAATACTGATATAAGATACATTACATTCTGGCTTCAAATTCTGGACATGGACTAACGAAGATATCCAAATAAAGCATACACTGCACTTCTATCACTGGATAAACAAAATTATGTAATGTGTGCTTGTGATGTTCAAAAGATTTGTGCAAATTTTGTTTCCGGATAGTTTGGGGACAACTATTCGCAACATTAGTGTGTGTGTATGTGTGTGTGCGTGTGTGTGTGTGTGTGTGTGTGTGTGTGTGTGTGTGTGTGTGTGTGTGTGTGTGTGTGTGTGTGTGTGTGTGTGTGTGTGTGTGTGTGTGTGTGTGTGTGTCCAATTTCTCACATCGATCAAGAGGAGAGAACTCAGCTGTTGCCAGCTTTTCCCCCCAACACATCCAAGCCGCTTCCTGTCCTTCTGTTGGTCGTCAGCTTCCGTTCAGCTGCCACATTCTCTCTTCGGTATCTGTCACTTCGCCGCCACAGGGATCAGATCGACAGACACAAGAAAGTCCGGGACACTTAAAAAAAAAAATAAATAAAATAAAATAAAATAAAAACATCGACAATTCTGTTTGTCTTGCGTGAAAAATAGAAGGGAGAAATCTGGCAAAGGAAGGGGGCAGAGGAGAGTGAGAGAAACTAGAGAGAGAGAGAGAGAGGGAATGAGAGACAAACGGGTTAGGGGAAGAAAGAAAGAGTTTGAGAAAGTGTGAGTGAGACAGACAGGGAGAGTGAGAATTACAGAAGGAGGTGGAGGGAGAAAGATAGAGGGGGTGGGGGGAGGGAGGGAGGGAGGAAAAAAACAACACACACACACATACAGAGAAAGAGAGATACACGGAGAGAGGGAGGAAGGGAGAAAGGCAGGGAGGGAGAGAGGAGAGAGAGGGAGAGATCAGAGAAAAGCGAAGAAGTAGAGAAAGAAGAAAGAAAGAAAGAAAGAAAGTACACGCACACGCAAACACTCACACACAAACATACCCACAAACACACACTTTCACTTACTCGCATGCGTACAGAATAATTTCTTCTTCCCCCCTCCACCCCCTCCCCACCCCCTCGATTTTGTTCCTACCCTCATCAAATAGCACTTACAGTGGAAGGACGTTAAACTAAAGAACGAACGAACGAACACAAACACACACAAGAAAACACAAGCACACACACACACGCACGCACACACACACGCACACACACACACACACACACACACACACACACACACACACACACACACACACACACACACAGGGAGAGAGAGACAGAACTCAGAACTCAAAACGTTTTTATTCAAGGATTAAGATTTTAGGCATTGCCTAGAGAGTGAGAGAGAGAGAGAGAGAGAGAGAGAGAGAGAGAGAGAGAGAGAGAGAGAGAGAGAGAGAGAGAGAAACACGCGCACGCTTGCACGCACACAAACATTTGCGCACGCATCACTGGCCCCACATGCACGTTTTATTTACAAAATGATGAAACGATAATTCGATTTACTGGCTTAGACATTTGGAAATAAAGAAGTATCCAAGGACAGAGAAAACTGATTAATCGGATATTGCATAAAAAGAGAGAAATTTTCCAAGAGGGACAATGAGACAATGAGAGAACGAACGAACGTAGAGAGAGAGCGGCTGACAGAAGGAGATATATTCTTCTTCTTCTTCTTCCGCGTTTCCTGGCCACGCTAGATTTTCAGTCCGGTCAGGACAGCGAAGTCCGCGGTCCGTCGCAGGGACCCCACCGATCCCCACAGTTTCTCTTGGAGCTCCACCGGGCTGGGCCATGCCTGGCGTCTCAGACCGTCGAAGGTGGAGCAGAGACAGATTCAATACAAAGAAGAAAAATCAAAGAAAGAAGCGTAGCACTATTTCAAAGAATTTGAAAGAGACGCAACTGAACAATTCACAAAACATGAAGAATTCGTATAAATTAAATAGTCCATAGATTATGAAGAAATTGAACAATTCTGAGAAATGAATCATTATCATAATGATGCAGATTGATGACAATAGTAATGACAAGTCTGAACAAGATCGAGAAACCACAACAAGAAGCAAGAACAGCACTGGAAAATACCAAGAATGGAAAGCTTAACGGTGATTCGATGACATTGCTCGTCACGCCCTATAAGACAGCGGACTAGAAACCCCCACCCAACCCAGCATTACCACCCAGACAACACAAACACCGACTAAAAATAATTCAGAGTTCACATACATTTACTCAATCACACACAAACTTTGACTAATGAAGAATAACTATCATACCAGCCACAGACACTCAAAGGACAGTGGATAAATAAACGAAACACAAAACTTGAAGACGCAACCGTCCAGCGAAAAATCGGTTCAGGTGACGTTACGTGAGCACTTTGGATATTCGATAAAGAAAAGAAAACACTGATGCACAGCACGAGAAGAGAAGAACGATGACGTAGACGGTGAAGACTGAAGCGAAAAACACCAACAACCGAGGAAGACGAGGTAGTACGACGAAGCTAGTGCACGAACGATGACAGTGACGAGAAGAGGGCAGCAGGAAGACAGGGGGTAACAGACGGCTGGACCACCAACGCTACCCGGCCAACACTGGCGGAAGGACAAAGGCACACGGAGTGGGACACTGCGAACTGCCAACCGGGTACGACTACCCTGACGCTGGAAATTTAATACAGACGACACATGTCCAGCAGGGCACTCTTACCCTCCTTGCTGTTTCAGTTTCAGTTTCAGTAGCTCAAGGAGGCGTCACTGCGTTCGGACAAAGCCATATACGCTACACCACATCTGCCAAGCAGATGCCTGACCAGCAGCGTAACCCAACGCGCTTAGTCAGTCCTTGAGTAAAAAAAAACAAAACCGGGGGAATAAATAATAGATAAGCTTGCATAAATAAATAAATAAATTATAATTATAATATAGAAAAAGGTAGTAGTAATAATATTAGTAATACTAATAAAATGATAATAATAAAACATAAATAAATAAATAAATAAGACACCAATGGTGATAAATAAGCGAATAAATGTAAAATATGAAGACACACATTCACACATACACCCACACATGCATAACAGAAATGCACCAAACATGCAGGAACACACAGAATACAGAAAACATGGCCACCCGGAGGAAAACGTCTCCCCTCGTGAGGGTGCCAACTGGGCAAAAAGCCCCAAACCCATCAGACACACGACCTTCCTCCAAGAAGGCTGCGGGCGAAAAGCCTAGAGAAGTGTCACTGACAGAACAGAGAGACTTGAACCTCTTGGCTCAGCAGTGACAGGAATGCAAAACATGACTCCACGACTGCACGTGAAAAACGTACAACCGGGAGCTACATATACAAAAATGACAAGCAAGCTGGGGAGAGTGGGGAAGGGTTTGCACAAAACAGAACTTTACACGCGATTGTCTTGAGTTGTGACATTGCTGATTGACCCTGTTCCCCCGTCACCCCGAACACATATAAGGGATTTCCAAGTGCACGCCGTTTGCAAATAAAGGCTGACACGACATTGTCTGGTCAGACCAGGCTTTTTTTCCCCCTGCAGAAGGTGGCTTCATCAATTCCGGAAGTGATGACCATGGAATGAAATCTGTTGATTCCATGGCGTCTACGAGACCAACAGAGATTGAAAGAAATAGGGAATAGAGTGTGTGTGTGTGTGGGTGGGTGGGCGGTGTGTGTGGGGTGGGGGATGAGGGGGGTGTTGAAAGAGAGATACAGTGAAGGAGAGAGAGGCTGAACGGGAAAGACAGACAGACAGACACAGACAGACAAAGAGCGACGAAAAGAGAGAAAATTACAGAGTGAGGGACAGACAGACAGGCATGCAGAGACGATCAGGGATAAACAGAGAAACAGACTGAGATACAGTGTGAAACCAGTGATAGGAAAACAGTGAACATATAAACAGAAGGTGAAGAAGAAGAAGAAGAAGCAGAAGGGAGGGAGTGAGAGAGGAAGAAACAGACAGACAGACAGCGAAGGAGAGAGCAAGGGGAAAAAAAAACAACATACAGAGTGACAGACAGACAGACAGACAGACAGACAGGCAGGAACGATCAGAGACAAAACAGAGTAGCAGGCTGAGATACAGTATATCATCAGTGATAGGAGAGCAAAGAAGGAGAAAGAGGCATGTCATTAGTTCATTCCCATTATAACCTTTTTTCTCTTTTTTTTTCCTTCTTTTTATGTTTATTTATTTATTTGTGTGTGTGTGTGTGTGTGTGTGTGTGTGTGTGTGTGTGTGTGTGTGTGTGTGTGTGTGTGTGTGTGTGTGTGTGTGTGTGTGTGTGTGTGTGGCCTCAATTGCATGCAGGTCATAGAGCAACAGAACGTGGGGTTTTTTGTGTGTTTTTTCTCTCATGTTTGTGCTTTCACACGCCTTCTTCATTGCCCCCCCTGCCCCCCCCCCCCCCCCCCCCCCAAAAAAAAGAAGAGAAAAAAACCCACCTTTTTTCCCTTTTGTCTTCTTTCGTTTTGGGTTTTGTTGTTGTTGTTTTGTTTTGTTTTCGGTTTTCTTTTTCTATTTAACATGTCAGTTTTCGATTGATACATTGTTTCTAAATGTATTCAAAATAGTATTTTTCCAAATACACTATTTTTTTGGGTCTAACTATTCGGTTTTAATTGACAGTTTCAATGAATATTTTAACATTATACATGTGTTTGGGGTTGTCTGAGATTTAGGTTGCTCTGATTTGAGTATGTATGGATTCTATGTGTGGGATAATCATCGAAATCACCTTAGACAGTATAATACATATACGTCGAAAGACATACAATTATATCAACATTAATTATTGGGGAAAAAAAAGAAGAAGAAGAAAGGAAAAAAAAAAAAGAGGAAAGTTGACGCCCGGACAGGAGAC
>NC_134884.1:22377848-22387848 GCF_041734735.1 Babylonia areolata
CGGCCATCTACATCATCGCCGGTACAGAATTTCTCTATCTCTAGCCTTCCATCCTCCGTTCAAAATCAATCGCCTTCAAGGTCAGCTCACACGCAAATGCTTAGAAGACAGAGAGAGAGAGAGAGAGAGAGAGAGAGAGAGAGAGAGAGAGAGAGAGAGAGAGAGAGATTCAGATGATTTATTCATTTAACTCACTCAGTACGGCCAGTCCACTCTTCTCCTCTACACAGACCCCTCGGATGTCCAGTGGGTGTCTGAATGACCCAACCTTTAGCTTCCGTCGTCAGAACTGTGGTATTCTTTGTCAACATTCACCTCTTCAGTATAAGAGCGTTCCGCTTGCAATATTTTAATGATGGTAATTGGGATGAAACGCTGTTAACGTCGTCTCTTTCGCCGTTCGTATGGAGAGAGTTAAAGCCATGGCCCCCTATCAATAGGGAGCGATGACACAAAGTTTAACATGCGTCACTACAACTATGTAAACGCAATAAGCATACCCACATACCAAAACAATTAATTAAGATACTTTGTATTTGTATTTGTATTCCTTTTTATCACAACAGATTTCTCTGTGTGAAATTCGGGCTGCTCTCCCCAGGGACAGCGCGTCGCTACGCTACAGCGCCACCCATTTTTTTGTATTTTTTCCTGCGTGCAGTTTTATTTGTTTTTCCTGTTGAAGTGGATTTTTCTACAGAATTTTGCCAGGAACAACCCTTTTGTTGCCGTGGGTTCTTTTACGTGCGCTAAGTGCATGCTGAACACGGGACCTCGGTTTATCGTCTCATCCAAATGACTAGCGTTCAGACCACCACTCAAGGTCTAGTGGAGGGGGAGAAAATATCGGCGGCTGAGCCGTGATTCGAACCAGCTCCCTCAGATTCTCTCGCTTCCTAGGCGGACGCGTTACCTTCTAGGCCATCCCTCCTCTAGTGTTTCTCTCAGCTGAAGCGCTCGAAATAAACACAAAGCTATTGGGCACACTGTTTCATTATCAGTCGATGACGTCAACAAACATAATCTAAACAGACATGTATATATATAATATCTTTTTCTGGATAAATCGAAATCTACGGTAGGGCACTGCAAAATAAAATGAACTTCATCCTTTCTGGATTCCTCGCACAGAGGACATAATACTACAGAGACAGACAGTCAGACAGACAGATAGATAGAAGGAGCAGGAGGAGGAGGAGGAGGAGGAGAAGAAGAAGAAGAAGAAGAAGAAGAAGAAGAAGAAGAAGAAGAAGAATGAATGAATGAATGAATCTTTAATGGGTAAAGAATTAGGCACAGTAAAGGCCTTTTTACAATTCTGCCCATTTAACGACATAAAAAATAAAGAACGAACGACACAAAACATAAAAATAAAGAAATAAACTGAAATAAAATAAAATAATAAGAACGACGAATAAGAATAGGAACTTGAATAGTCTATTAAAGGTAACAAAGCGATGAAAAACTGGAACAATTGGTACATTACATGTACATAGGTACTTACACACACACACACACACACACACACACACACACACACACACACACACACACAAAATTATAAAACAAGCAACAAAGACATACGTACACATTCACGCCCACACACTCAAACACACACACGCACTTACTGTTCACACATACACATACATTCAATTTTTCATTCATCATGGCATGGCAGCTAGTGGACTGAGTACAAGCAAGCATTTGCAAAAGACCGCGAGTAGGTTAATCAAATGTATCGAATAGAAATATTCTTATCTTAGTTTTAAAGAGAGATATGGCTGGAATTTGACGACATGTCTTTGGAAGCATGTTCCATTCGATGCTTCCATTAAATGAGAGAAGAAGAAGAAGAAGAAGAAGAAGAAGAAGATAAATGAAAATAAATCAACAGAAAAAAAACAATGCTACATTTAGAAAAGACAGGCAGAGAAAAATGAGAAAGAAAGAAAGAGAGAGAAAAAAGGAAAGACGGGATGAATTAATGAATGAATAAAAAAGACAAGACAAGATGAAATAAAAGAAAGAAAGAACGAAATATAGATAGACAGATACTTAGAAATATAGATAGATAGAAAGACAGACAGATAGGTAGATCGATCGATCGATCGATCGATAGATAGATAGATAGATAGATAGAAAGACAGATAGATTCAAACAGAAAAAGAAAGAAAATCACAGACATCTCTGTTCATGTCTGGATATATAACATGTGACGGCAATCCCTTCACAAACAAAGAATACTGACTTCTCAGATGTGTTTCAGGTTTTTCCGGGATATCGATTCAGGCCAGATATGGCAGGCAGCTATTTTCAGCTATTTTCAAAACAGTTTTATTCTAAATTCTGATTAGTATCATAGGTGGATATTGTTGGGTACCTATAAAAGTTTTGTATTTATAAAGCTTTAAATACTTTTTGTTTGTTGGCCATTTTGAATCGTTTCCATGGCAACCGGTGCATGAAGAGTGTAATTTTTCACATTTAAAAAAAAAATCTGGGTGATGCTTAACAATATCGGCCTATCTGTTTTAGAAATAGTTGCCATGACTGGCTCCAGACTTCGCGTTTTATGATCACAGACAAGGAACCTGAAACTTAGCAGACACTGCCATCTACGTCAGCGCCGGGAAAGAAATTCTCCTCCGTCTGGCCATCTTTCCTTCACTCAGCATCATACACCTTCCGGGTCAGCTCACATGCAAGTGCTTGTGTGTATGTGTGTGTGTGTGTGTGTGTGTGAGAGAGAGAGAGAGAGAGAGAGAGAGAGAGACAGAGACAGGGACAGAGACAGAGACAGACAGAGGGACAGACAGACAGAAAAAATAAACGACAAAGAGCAAAGACCGATCATCTATCTCACCGGTTATTCAAAGTCACGCAAACATCAACCCTTCCTCGTACCCATGTGTACGAGAATGACTAAATACATCAATATTAACGAAAACATTGCTACTACTACTACTACTAGTAGGAGAGACAATGACAATGACAATGACAACTGTTTTATTGAGGACAGAATGGATAAGCTGGACGCTTCTTTACACCATGCCCTCACACACGCATATACACACATATACACACACAATATAATAGATGAAATAAGTGTGAATAGATAAATGACATAGAACAAACCAAATAGATAACAATAGATACATAATCGGATGATAGCGAGAGAGAGGGAAGGGAGAGAGAGAGAGGAGATACACACACACACACACACACACACACACACACACACAGAGGAGAGAGAGAGAGACAGAGAGAGGAGAGAGACAGAGAGAGGAGAACAGACAGACAGACAGATAGATAGATAGATAGATAGATAGATAGATAGATTCAAGCAAAGGAAGAAAAAAAAATCACAGATATCTCTATTCATGTCTAGACATGTGACATGTGACAGCAATCTCTTCACAAAGAAGACAGACTTCTTCTCATATGTGTTCCAGGTTTTTCCGGGATATCAGTTGCAAGTATCACGCGTTTTATTATCATGACTTGGAACCATAAACTTAGCGTACACCGCCATCTACGTCAGCTCCTGTGAAGAGGTTCTCTCTGTCTAGCCAACTTTCTCTCAACCATGCGTCATTATACCTTCAGGGCTTGCTAACATGTTAAGTGCTTAATGGAGAGAGAGAGAAAGAGAGAGAGAGAAAGAGAGAGAGAGAGAAAGAGGGAGAGAGAGAGAGAGAGAGAGGGAGGGAAAGAGAGAGAGAGATGGAGAGACAGACAGACAGACAGACACACAGACAGACAGACACACAGTCGGAGCCCGATTGCGTGTAAGTGCCTAATGGAGGGAGGGAGAGAGAGAGAGAAAGAGAGAGAGAGAGAGAGAGAGAGAGAGAGAGAGACAGAGACAGAGACAGAGAGAGACAGAGAAAGAGAGAGAGAGAGACAGACAGACAATTAACAAATAGTAAAGAGTGGTAACTCTCTCCATTCACAAGGTACACAACTTCAAGACAGTGCTGCTTAATCTACCAATTCAGCTAGCACACAGGTAAATAAAGGGTACACTGAAACAAACCCAGACACTTCCCCAAAAAAGGAAGCGCCGGGCCTGTCCTTATACCGATCATTTGACATAAGCACACAGCAGCAAAGACAGAAGAAATGTGCAAACACAAATTAGCTTTTATTCAAGACTGGCAGAGACAGACAGACAGACAGACAGACAGACAGACAGAGAAAGAGGTAGACAGAGACAGAGTGAATAAGGAAAGTTAACTCATTCTATACTGCCCGATGACTTTCTTCATTATATTCTCTGTACTGGCCGTTTGTTTATGTTACAAGAAAAATATTTTGAAAATAATGCAATAACATACAGCAGTGACAGTTTGTGATCATATCAAAAATAGAATGGGCTAACTAGCTTACTTTTAGTATAGAAAGTTTCAAAGCACTCACTTATTCATTGACTGATTTATCATATTTTGAAAAAAAGTCTTTTTTTCACAACTGACATAAAGGGGATGAGTTTTTCTCATAAACAGAAATCTTACAAATGTGGTCTTTTGTAACTATAGACATTTCATAATTGTAGCAAATGAATGGGCAAATGCGTATGCACAGTAGATATCCACTATAGAATCAGTTTGCATTCGACTTTGAGCCACCGTACTTGCCGAAGTTGACGGAGACACCATCTTTTCAAGCGAGCGAGCGAGAAGGGTGACTACGCTCGCATGTACTGTACTCAAACAAAGGTATTTTCAGCCACAATCAAAGTACAGGTGCACTTTCGGGTGACTGTAGGACAGAGCTGTGCCGTTTAGTTTCGCACAAAACCGTTAACCTATGAACTACAGTTACCACAGTAACGAAGCGTTGTGCGCATGAGGTACGCTATAGCGTACTTTAGTATAGAAAGAGTTAAAAAAAAAAATAAAAAAAGAAGAAGAAAAAAGTCTCAGGGTCAAATACCCTACCATCCTATTCGATCTTCTTCTTCCCTTGACTCTGTCCGGAGTCAAGGGGCCACAGGCCGCACAGTAGAACTGTTCATCAGATCTCTCCTGCTCTGTCGGCTGTGTGTCAAAAGCCTGGGTTTCTGCACATGGTTTTCCCGTCCACCCTGCAATGTTGAAAATCCGTCGTCCATTTTCTTCTTCTTTTATTTTCCCGGTCTTCCCTTTCGTCTCCCTCCCTTCCTTCCTTGGAGAAAATGTTTCAGCAAGGGTCATTGGATTTTTGTTACGAGGCCACACAAACGTAGTTTTCTCTACTTTAACTGATGTCAGCAGATCTGATCTTCTGATGATGTGATGTGCTCTTTGATGGTTTTGCGCACTTGTTCTTTGCTGAGCTTTTATTTTATCATTATATAGTTATATAGAGAGATCAAGTCAGTCGACAAGTTTTGCTACCTGGGCAGCACCCTATGCAGCAACAGAGCCCTTGATGCGGAAGTGACGCCGCGCTTCGCCAAGGCCAGCTCCGCCTTTGGCAGACTCAACAACAGGTTGTGGAACAACAAAGGCATCAGGCTCAGCACCAAGATGAGAACCTACAGAGCTGTTGTGCTGACCACCCTGTTGTACTGCTGTGAAACATGGACGACGTATCGCCGTCACATTCAACAACTTGAGCAGTTTCATCAGGGATGCCTACGAAAGATCCTCGGCATAAAGTGGCAAGACAGGGTCTCCAACGTCCAGGTCCTAGAGAGGAGCGGCCTGCCCAGCATCGAAAGCCTGCTGATCAAGTGCCAGCTATGCTGGACAGGACACGTTGTCCGCATGACAGACAGTAGGATTCCGAAGATGCTTTTGTATGGCCAGCTGAAGGAAGGCCACCGTGAACTTAGAAGACCCTGCAAGCGCTTCAAGGACACCTTGAAGACAACCCTCAAAGCCTGTGACATAGACATCGCTTCCTGGGAAACTGATGCCCTTGACCGCTCTCGCTGGAGGATGCTGTACTCTAGTGGCATAAAGACGTTTGAAAACATAAGAACGCTGGCCATTTAGGAGAAGCGTGAGCGAAGGAAGCAGGGCTCAACTTCTGGAGACGTTTTCCCTTGCAACACCTGTGGGAAGTGCTGTGCATCCAGAATCGGCCTCTTCTCCCATATGAGGACACACACCGACAGATAAGCCTGCCTGCCTACTCATCCGTCAGACCGACGGGAGACTCCATCATCATAGTTATACATTTTTACTTATTCATTACTTTCACACACACACACACACACACACACACACACACACACACACACACACACACACACACACACACACACACACACACACACACACATATATATATATATATATATATATATATATATTAAGATATCTATTTACCTAATGTGGAGTGATAGCCTTGAGATAACGCGTCCGCCTAGGAAGCGAGAGAATCTGAGCGGGCTGGTTCGAATCACGGCTCAGCTTCTGATATTTTAGCCTCCTCCACTATACCTTGAGTGGTGGTCTGGACGCTAGTCATTCGAATGAGACGATAAATCGAGGTTGTTCCTGGCAAAGTTCTGTAGGAAAATACACTTCGATAGGAAAAACAAATAAAACTGTACGCGGGGAAAAAAAAAAAAAATGGGTGGCGCTGTAGTGCAGCGACGCGCTCTCCCTGGGGAGAGCAGCCCGAATTTCACGCAGACAAATCTGTTGTGATAAAAAAGAAATACAATTACAAATATTTATTTATTATTTATTATTTATCTATTCATCTGTTTTCCTTTTTTATTACATTGTATTCTATTTCATTATCTACCCCCCCCCCTCCCCCCCCCCCCCCCCCCCCATTTTTTTTTTACAAGGCCTGACTAAGCGCGTTGGGTTACACTGTTAGTCAGGCATCTGCTTAGCAGATGTGGTGTAGCGTGTATAGGTTTTGTCCCGAACGCAGTGACACCTCCTTGAGTAACTGAACTGAACTGAACTCAGTGTATCTGATTGCAGAGTATTTTGCGATAACACGTTGCTGTGTCATCTCCTTTCCATGGCTTGAAAATGGGTTTTGAAAATTCTTTTCCGTGGTTATTGTGTGTGAAACAATTGATAAAGAAAAAGTGTAGCTGTCCATTGACCTATTCTGTGACTACTACTACTACTAGTTCATTTAATTTTCTACTACTACTGCCTCTATCTTTCTCTCTATTTATCTAGCTATGTATTTATCTATCTATCTGTATAGTGTATGAAGGAAAAGCATACATCTCAGGCTCGACAAAAGTACATTTGGTTGTAAAGCAATGGAATGAAAAAAACAACAACAACAAAAACAACAAAAAAACCCAAACCACAACGAAACAACTAAACTTGTAGACCGTTGCAAATCTCGGTAACTGAAATTGAAGACAACTGAGAGTTTCTATGGTCTGACACAGCTGTTCGGTTCATTTTTGGGTGTTTTTTTTTTCTTCGTGTTGTTTAGTGTTTGCTTGCGTTCTTGTGATTTTTGTTTGTTTGTTTGCCTTGTTTTTACTCGCTGAGAGGTGGGTTTTTTTTTGTTTTTACTGGTTTTTTTAAATTTTGTTTGTTTGTTTGTTTGTTTCCTTGCTTGTTTCAATGGCAGCTGAAAAGGTTGTGGCAGGGATGCCATTACGAAGGATAAGCTGGGTATTGTCGCCTTGGGTTTCCTCCCTTGACATTTCCCAAAATGAGTTCACTAACCCAAGCGCTTGCTTTGTTCTGTGCAGGTGTGTGTGTGTGTGTGTGTGTGTGTGTGTGTGTGTGTGTGTCGTGTGTGTGTGTGTGTGTGTGTGTGTGCGCGCGCGTGTGTGTGTAGTTGTGTGTGTGTGTGTGTGTGTGTGTGTGTGCGTGTGCGCGCGCGCGTGTGTGTGTGTGTGTGTGTGTGTGTGTGTGTGTGTGTGTGTGTGCGTTTTTCCTTCTTATTCTTTTTATTCTTCTAGCACGGTAGCTCTGACACGCAAAAAGCATTAAGACAACTTTTTTCGCAAACACGGAACGTTATCTTTCACCTGTTCCATATATCCTTCTACATGATTGTATTGTATTACTCTTTTTTGTCACAACAGATTTCTCTGTGAGAAATTCGGGCTGCTAGCCCCAGGGAGAGCGCGTCGCTACACTACAGCGCCACCCATTTTTGACTCACTTGTGTAAACAAAGTGAGTCTATGTTTTAACCCGGTGTTCGGTTGTCTCTGTGTGTGTGTGTGTGTCCGTGTGTCTCTGTGTCTGTGTGTCCGTGGTAAACTTTAACATTGACATTTTCTCTGCAAATACTTTGTCAGTTGACACCAAATTAGGCATAAAAATAGGAAAAAATTCAGTTCTTTCCAGTCATCTTGTTTAAAACAATATTGCACCTCTGGGATGGGCACAAAAAAAAAAAAAAAAAAAAGAAGCCTAATTATATGCAAACTGCATTTACTGTTATATTTATATTTTTTGTATTTTCTAAACTTGGCACTTTGACCTCTTATTCTGACACAACAACAAGAGGAGTCATTATTATCATTTTTTGTTCAAACAGGAAAGAGAGAGAGAGAGAGGGAGAGAGAGAGAGAGAGAACTCTGAACTCAAAACTTTTTTTTTTTATTCAAGGATTTTGATTTTAGGCATGGCCCATTCTTCCAATCTGTCCTTGCTAATATACATCAGTTACAATAACACGTATATATTTAATGGAAAGGGGAGAAGAGAGAAAAAAAACAAACAGAAAGAAGTCCTGCAGAAGGAATAATATGATAAAGAACTGAGAGAAAGAGAGAAAGAAAGAGAGAGATAGAGAATGAATGAATGAATGAATGAACGAACGGTTTAAATGTATGAATGAATGGTTTATTCATATAGGCCATTGCCCCTCATGAAAGGGTGTCAGACAAAAACATATGTGAGAAGAAAAAATAGAATAAAATAAGCATGACAAACATCATACGTTGTCATGCAGTATACACTTAACTAAGTAGTACACAGCAGATAAATAACAACACGCCTATTTAACTGAACTCAATAAAGTAATCGTGTCATCAGAAGTGGCACAAGCTTAATAAATGAATTTTACGACGTAAGAGTGGATCGAAGCTTAAACGCTTTGTACAGATAAATTGAGAAATTTCTGATAGTTTGTTCGTGTGTAGATGCCATAAGTAGCGATAATCTAAACTGACTAGGGAACTTAAAAAAATTCAACGGTATGTATTGCATTCTTAAGTCATACATAACAGGACAGGATAGAACAAAGTGCACTTCATTTTCCTTCCCCTTCTTACACAGTGGACATAAAGAGAGAGAGAGAGAGAGAGAGAGAGAGAGAGAGAGAGAGAGAGAGAGAGAGAGAGAGAGAGAGAGAGAGAGAATACACAAAGACAGAAACACGAAGACAGATAAAGAAACTGAAATATATGAAAAGAGAGGCAGTTTCATTTGCGATTCCAAAGTCGATAATGTATGCACATAGATAATATGGATACATTAGGAGATAGATACACTCATTATTTATGGACAGAAAGAAAATATGATACAGACAGAAAAAGTAACAAACCACAAATACACACATACAGAAAGAAAACACACACATACACACACACACACACGCACACACACACACACACACAAGCACACACACACACACACACACACACACACACACACACACACACACACACACACACACACACACACACATATGCCCGTGCAAAAAAAAAAAAAAAGAATTATTTTTTCTAAAAAATGAAAAAAAAGGAAAGAAAGAAAAAAGGACAGAAACAAACAAACAAACAAAAAAAGAAAAAAAGAAGAAAAAAAAGAAAAAAAGACAGCTCTTTAAAAAGAAGGTAGATGTACATACAGGACAGACAGACATACAAACTTTGATGACAAAAACAAGCACACAAAACACCAATCAGCATTGGAAGTGGAGACACAGAAGGAAGTATGACAGAAAGAAAGGGGGCTGGGGGCTGGTGGCTGGGGGCTGGGGGCTGGGGGTGGGTGGGTGGGTGGGTGGCGGTGGGGGCGGAGGGGGGGAATGGGGGGAGAAGAAAGGAGACCTCATATTTGAC
>NC_134884.1:22392848-22395931 GCF_041734735.1 Babylonia areolata
TGGGAGTTATACGGCCTCTGAATCCTGGCTCAAACCTTCCATGCCCTACTTTCATGGCGACAGATCTGTGCCTCTGAGATACTTGGCACTGTGCCATAACCCATAACTACAAATTTCTTTTCTCGGTCAGTTCTTAGGTCATACCAACCATCGTCATGCACATCTACATTGACTTATCTTTTTTGTTGTTGTTGCTAGAATGGCCATCTTTACGTTACTGACCTTTTTACGAAAGCCACTGTTCCCATTAACGTACTCAGCAAAGTGCCTCTCACCAGCAGAAAATGGTGGACTGTTTCATGGTTCTCCTCCCTTCTGTGCGTCAGACTAATGGGCCTATGTCATTAGTGTATGCACCAGCAGCAGAGTCATTAGAGATGTAAAAGGACTGTGGGGAGCTTCTGGAAAAAAAAATCTGTGGAAGATCACATCGTATCTGAAAGGATGTATCGGAAAAAAACCCAAAAAAACGAAACCACCAACCAAAACCCATAGCTGAACGTAAGTGATTTTTTTTAACGAAATTCTGGTGTGTGTGTGTGTGTGTGTGTGTGTGTGTGTGTGTGTGTGTGTGTGTGTGTGTGTGTGTGTGTGTGTGTGTGTGTGTGTGTTTGACTGACTGAAATGTGTGTGTGTGTGTGCGTGTGTGTGTGTGTGGGCGCGTGCGTATGTGTGTCTGTGTGTGTCGGTCTGTGTGTTTCTGTGTCTGTGTGTTTTTGACTGCCTTGCTTATTTATGTATATTTGTTCAAGGAGGTGGAAGACAGCGGTGTATTTTTAGGTCTTACACTAGGTGATGCATTTTAAAGGCATTTCAAACCCCTTTCTTTCGGAAGGAGTTTTTATTCATTTCAACGAGTGCGCATATAATAAATCCGTTTCGTATTCAAATCTAAAAATAATTTTCGCGTTATTTCTTATTAAAAAAAAAATTGTTTCCACGTTCCCTTTGAAAAAAAAGACCCGTCAATATAATCACACTTCTTCTTCTTAACATGACACAAGTTCCAACATAGGCCGACTGGATCTTCACTATGCGGTGATGTTTAGGTTTCATCAACCGACAATAATATTTGGAATGGAAATAGTTATATAAACTAGTTATCCTTGCTTTAGGGCCATGTTGGCACAAGAGAAAACGATTTTGTTGATTGACCATGAACGCCCAGGATGAGAAAGATGAATATCATAGTGGAAAAACCGTTGTTCATGAACAGTCCCACCTCTAGGCCTCAGACTTTCGTATCCGGTGGCACGAAAAGAAGAAGAAGAAGAAGTAGAAGAAGAAGAAGAAGAAGAAGACGACGACGACGAAGACTACAACGACGACGACGACGACGACGACGACGACGACGAAGAAGAAGAAGAAGAAGAAGAAGAAGAAGAAGAAACACCCCTCTGTTTCCACAGTACGCTGCTCCATCGCCTTCACAGTTGATCCCAGAATGTTTCCTCCGCCTGACCCGCCGGAGCAAGTCTTCGGATGAGTAAGTCCATCAGATGTTTGAAATCAGGGTAATCCCTCCCCTGGAGAGGTTGCCTCCCCAGGGTGACAAGCCCCATCTATCCGAATTACCAAGCAACTGGCTTTTTGTTGTTTTTCGTGGCGCCAGTGACCTTCCTCAACACGTTCTCTTGTCATTAAAAAAAAAAAAAACCAGCTCCGCCGGGGTAACAAGTTAGACAACCATGGGAAGGCCAGAAGCAGAACTTTGCTTGTCAGGGACAATCTGAGACGCATGCCGATGGGAGCTTTTTATAGGCAGCAGTGGGAGCTTATCCCCATTACCATTCCAGGCTTTTGCAACAAGAAGCGAACAGCAAGAGAAGAGAGAAAAACAATGTTTTCTGCCAGTAAAAACAAAGCCTTTGTCGCCAAGAACCAAAATTCCCAGACAAACAAAATACGTCATAATTTTGGTTTCGTTCACAACTGTGATACTGATCGATGCTTGTTAACAATTAGAAAATAGATAAATGATTGGGTGCTTCTGAGTTACCACAACCTTGCTACTGCCCAATGGTCAAGAGACTGCTGTTCCATCTTTGACCATGTAATTATCGCATACAATTTTTTTTTTTTTTTGGGTGGGGGGGGGGGGGGGGGGGGGGGGGGCGGGGGTATCAGTGTGTCTGATTCCAAATGAATCAAAACAATATAAGATGAACAGAAAACAACTTTTCTGATGGTTATGATTGTTGGTATGGTTGCAATAAACAAACAAATATCAGTTGGGTTGAAGAAGAAGAAGAAGAAGAAGGAGGAGGAGGAGGAGGAGGAGGAGGAGGAGACAATGAACAAGATAAACAGAGACAAATATCGTAAATAACTATGTCAGTATCTAAGCAAGCAAGCAAGCAAGCAAGTAAGTAAGTAAGTAAGTAAGTAAGTAAGAAAGTAAGTAAGTAAGGAAGTTAATAATGGAGTCTCCCGTCAGACCGACGGACGAGTAGGCAGGCAGGCTTATCTGTCGGTGTGTGTCCTCATAATATGGGAGAAGAGGCCGATTCTGGATTCTGGATGAGCAGCACTTCCCACAGTTGTTGCAAGGGAAAACATCTCCAGAAGTCGTCACAGGCTTTGAGGTTTGTCTTCAAGGTGTCCTTGAAGCGCTTGCAGGGTCTTCCAAGTTCGCGGTGGCCTTCCTTCAGCTGGTCATACAAGAACATCTTCGGGATCCTGCTGTTTGTCATGCGGCCAACGTGTCCTGTCCAGCATAGCTGGCACTGGATCAGCAGGCTTTCGATGCTGGGCAGGCCGCTCCTCTCTAGAACCTGGAGGTTGGAGACCCTGTCTTGCCATCTCTGGTGAAACTGCTCAAGTGTGATGGCGATACGCCGTCCATGTTTCACAGCAGTACAACAAGTGGTCATCACAACAGCTCTATAGGTTTTGATTTTGGTGCTGAGCCTGATGCCTTTGTTGTTCCACAGCCTGTTGTTGAGTCTGCCTAAGGCGGAGTTGGCCTTGGCGATGCGCAGCGTCACTTCTGCATCAAGGGCTCCGTTGCTGCATAGGGTGCTGCCCAGGTAGCAAAACTTGTCGACTGACTTGATCTGTGTGTCATCGATCTTGATTGCAGG
>NC_134884.1:22396031-22408531 GCF_041734735.1 Babylonia areolata
GCGCAATATTTTTTTAAACAAGATGACTGGAAAGAACTGAATTTTTCCTATTTTTATGCCAAATTTGGTGTCAACTGACAAAGTAGTTGCAGAGAAAATTTCAATGTTAAAGTTTACCACGGACACACACACACACACACACACACACACACACACACACACACACAGACAACCGAACACCGGGTTAAAACATAGACTCACTTTGTTTACACAAGTGAGTCAAAAAGAAGTGGGGTGGGGGTGGGTTGTTCCTGAAAAGTTCGGTAGAAAATTAATTGTTGCTAAATATATATTTTTAAGCATGTTTGGTAAATAACTGAACAAACAAATAGATAAATAAACAAACAAATAAATGAATGCGTGGTGTTGCACTGTGACGACGCGTTTTGACCTGTGGGGTAGAAAGAGGTATGGAGGTGGGGGGGCCCATCCCGATTTTCACACAGAACGATACATGTATTGTGGCAGAAATTAATACAACTTAACACAACACATCTTGTGACTCCTATAAATTACCTCTGCTGAGCTTTGGAACTGTTGCCAATTTAAAACCACCCCCCTGTTTTCCCCCGAAAAGAGGCGGGGGGGTATCGTTTACAGGAAAATTGGGCGATAAAGGATGACGACAACGACGATTAACGACGACAACGATGAAAGACGACGACGACAATGATCCATCAAATTTTTCTCATATTTCATGAGTTTGTTTTACTTTGGTTCTGACATGAAATTTCAAACCAATCTGCAGTTTGCGCTTGCTGACAAGAATATCGCGAAAACAAATGTATAATGGACATGTCGGTATTGTGATCTTAAGAGAACGCCACAAACTGCCCCTCCCCCCCTCTCTCTCTCTCTCTCTCTGTGTCTCTGTCTGTTTGTCTGTCTGTCTGTCTGTCCCCCCCCATCTCTCTCTCTCTCATGTGTGTGTGTGTGTGTGTGTGTTGGGGGTAGGGGGGAGAGGAGGAGGGGTTGTTTTCTTCATTAAGTATGTCCTTCTGCATGAATACCTTTTCCATTTATTTATGTGTGTGCTATTTGTAATAGAGGACAGATTGCAGGGAAGAATAGGCTATGCCTGAAATCTTCATCCTTGAATAAAAACGTTTTGAGTTCTGAGTCCCTCTCTCTCTCTCTCTCTCTCTCTCTCTCTCTCTCTCTCTCTCTCTCTCTCTGCCTGTCTGTCTGTCTGTCTCCCTCTCTCTCTTCATTTTTAACTTCCCCCGCCTTCCGTTTCTTTTGACAATCCCCTGTGTTTTGTTTCTGGAATCGTCTGTAAACCCATCCCTGTTATCGCATGTTTGTCTTGACAGAATCCAAAATACATTGTTTGTTGTTTTATTCTGCGATTGTTGTTTGTTTCACGTGTTTGTATTGTATTACTTTTAGTTGACACAACAACAAATTTATCCGAATCGTATTCCGTCTGTTCTTCCCGGAGGAGTAGAACGCGTCCGCCAAAGTACAGCGCCACATTTTTTTCTTCTTCTTTTTTATTGTTCTTGTCTGAACGTATATGGTATTATTTGCTGTTAGAGTAGGAGTTTCTATTGAAATCTGCCAAATGCAAATGTCTTGATGGTTATGGGCCTTGTTTCCTTCGCAAAGTGTTTCCAAACACGCGGGAACTGTGTGTGTGTGTGTGTTGGGGGGGGGGGGGGGGTGAGGGGGGGGGGGGGGGAGGAGGGGTGTTGTTGTTTTGTGTTCTTTCTTTCTTTTTTTTTTTAAACGCTTCACACACATGAAAAAAAGGAATTGTAGATGTGTGTGTGTGTGTGTGTGTGTGTGTGTGTGTGTGTGTGTGTGGTGTGTGTGTGTGTGTGTGTGTGTGTGTGTGTGTGTGTGTGTACGTGTGTGTGTGGTGTGTGTGTGTGTGTGTGTGTGTGTGTGTGTGTGTGTGTGTGTGTGTGTGTGTGAAATCATTTCCCTTCACCAGCTCTCCCCCTCCCTTACTGTCTCAGTCTTCTTCTTCTTCTTCTTCTTCTTCTTCTTCTTCTTCTTCTTCTTCTTCTTCTTCTTCTTCTTCTTCTTCTTCTTCTTCTTCTTCTTCTTCTTCTTCTTCTTCTTCTTCTTCTTCTTCTTCTTCTTCACATGTTTGCTCTCTGTCTATCTGTCTATGTCTCTCTGTCTGTCTGTCCGTCTCTCACTCTCTCTGTGTCTCTGTGTCTGTCTGTCTGTCTCTCTATCAATCTGTTTCTCCGCCGCCATCAGTCACTTTGTCTCTTATCTCCCTTTGCTCTGTCTGCCCGTCTCACTCTCTCTCTCTGTCTCTCCCTCACCCCTCGATTTCATAATCAGACACTTAAAATTTATTATGACAAGATTTCGTTTGGGTATTTCAGAAATTTCTCAGCATTATTATCGTTACAGGAAACATTCTGCAGTTGATTTAATGTGTCCGTTGTGCAAAAGTGGAAATGAAGATGAGTTGCATTTTGTTTTATGTTGTCCTGCTTTAACCAGTTTGAGAGTACGATATATCCCATCTGCTTTTTATAGATATCCCAGTCAATTTCGTTTAAGTCTACTTCTAGCATCTGAAAAAGAAAGTGTCATAAGGAATGTGTCAATATACTTGTACAAGGCATTGCATTTCAGATCTGTTCCAACTTCATGATTTTCTTCAGTGACTGTGCTTGTTTATGTATTGTACCCCTTCATGAGGGGCAATGGCCTTTATATGAATAAAACATCCGTATCCGTATCCGTATCCCTCCCCCCTCTCTCTCTCTCTCTGTCAATCTGTCTCTTTTTCTCTGACGCCATTAGTCACTTTGTCTTTTATCTCCCTTTGCCTCTGTCTCTCACTCTCTCTCTCTCTCTCTCTCTCTGAGTCGGTGATGAGAATGCATTTTGAAATCCTTTCGTCAACGTTTAATAGTCTGTAGATGGCAAAACTGGATAGGTCATGCCCAATCCGGTGATCAATTCTTTTCCTACAGGGCTTAAACTTCTTTACATTTAGTTTAAAATTATCTTTCGCTTAATATTGACAGACACTTACGATTCATATTAACACGATTTAGATTTGGCATTTCTGAAATCAATTTGCACGGGTATCGCTATGAAAATGTTAATCATTTAGAAAAAATTGTGCCCTTTGTGCAAAGAGTCATCTGAAGATGAAATTCATTTTGTTCCGAAGTGCCCTGTGTTGCATAATATTCGTGTAAAATTTATTTCAACGAAATGTTATGAACGCCCTTGTTTGTTTAAATTTTGTTGATGGTATCATCTGACGACGGTGTTATAAGAAATCTCGCGTTGTACTTACATAAAGCTTTAAAGTTAAGAGAAATAGTATTGTCCAAATTTCTATAGTATAATTGTTGAAGGCTTATTGCCAGTTACGGTAATGTCTACACATCTTGTTAACGCCTCTCATTCATATGGGGCTATGGCCTTAATTTGTATTGTATTTGTATTTCTCTTTTTTATCACAACATATTTCTCTGTGTGAAATTTGGGCTGCTCTCCCCAGGGAGAGCGCGTCGCTACACTACAGCGCAACCCATTTTTTGTATTTTTTCCTGCGTGCAGTTTTATTTGCTTTTCCTATCGAATTGGATTTTTCTACAGAATTTTGTCAGGAACAGCCCTCAGTTTTGTTGCTGTGGGTTCCTTTACGTGTGCTAAGTGCATGCTGCACACGGGACCTTGGTTTATCGTCTCAAGCGAATGACTAGCGCCCAGACCACCACTCAAGGTCTAGTGGATGGGGAGAAAATATCGGCGGTTGAGCCGTGATTCGAACTAGCGCGCTCAGATTCTCTCGCTTCCAAGGCGGACGCGTTACCTCTAAGCCATCACTAATCATTTGCGTCTCTGTCTCTTTCCCTTTGTCTCTCTGCCTCTCGGTTTGTTCCAAGTGTGTCCCTGTATTTCATTCTAGCAGAGGTGTGAAAGGAAGATCTGGATCATCCCCCAATACCAGCGGAAGTTGTCGCTCTTTTGTTCTGACTGCTCTGTGTTCAGGGTACCGTCCCTTGCGATAAACGGTAGGGGGAGCTTTCATCATCAAAGAGGCGTGTGCGTGATGAATCCTGGGATTGTGCAGGTCCGATGGCTATCTGTTGTCGTATTTCTACAGCTCTGGCTCTGACTACTGGCTCTGGCTCCGTGTTTCATTTATGTATGTTTACCTCTCTGTTCCCCTTGAAAGGATTGTCGGTTCACGCGTGTAAACTGTGTCTGTTATGTTGCTGTTGTTCTTGTTGTTGCTGTTATGCTTGTTGTTGTTGTTGTGCTTGTTCTTGTTGTGGTTATTGTTGTTCTTGTTTGTTGTTGTTGCTGTTGTTGTTGTTGTTGTTGTATTCATTTCTATGTAACACCTTGTGTGCACTGTTTATTTCTGGGACAATATTTTTTTCTCGTTTTCTTTCAAAACAGATTATTATTCATATCAACTTTGGAAACAAAGTATATGTTGGACAAAATGGGGAAAGCCTTAACCTGTATTTGGCGACCCGAAAGTGTCACAGCATTTCCTTTGTAGCCTATAAATTGTAACATGTGTATGTGTATATGTATGTACCTGAATGTAACTGCGTGATCCTATTTCTGTGTGCTTTCTGTTATGTCCTTTCCTGATACTTCCATCAAACATTCATTTATATTAACAAACAGTAAAGAGTGGTAACTCTCTCCATTCACAAGGTACACAACTTCAAGTCAGTGCTGCATATGCTACCGATTCATCCCCCCTCCTCAGTGCAGATGGGAATACCTTGCTCACCGAGAAGGAGAACATTCTCGAACGCTGGGCTGAGCACTTCAACAGTGTCTTAAATCGCCCTTCCTTCATAAATGATGAAGCCATAGACCGTCTCCCACAAGTCCCCATCAACGAAGCACTGGACCATCCGTCAACACTTCTTGAGACCCAGAAAGCAATCCGTCTGCTATCCAGTGGCAAAGCACCTGGCTCAGACTCCGTACCAGCAGAGGTCTACGATGGAAGCACTGTGCTGACTGAGAAGCTCCATCAGCTGTACTCACTCATGTGGAAAGAAGATACGATCCCCCAGGATTTCAAAGATGCATCTATCATTCACTTGTACAAGCGAAAGGGGAACCGGCAAGCCTGTGATAACCATCGGGGCATTTCGTTGCTCTCCATCGCAGGCAAGATACTTGCCAGGATCCTACTAAACCGCCTCACAGCACACCTGGACCAAGGTCTTTTGCCTGAGAGCCAATGTGGATTCCGGAAAGAGCGCGGAACCACCGACATGGTGTTTGCTGCAAGGCAGTTGCAAGAGAAATGTCAGGAGCAAAATGCTGATTTGTTCTCCACCTATGTCGACCTCACTAAGGCCTTCGACACCGTGAGAAGAGAGGGACTGTGGAAGATCATGGCCAAGTACGGATGCCCTCGGAAATTTATTTCCTTGGTCAGCCAATTCCATGAAGGCATGCAGGCTCGAGTCCAGGACAATGGCGAAACATCTGCTCCTTTTCCTGTCACAAATGGTGTTAAGCCTGGCTCCAACACTGTTCAGCCTCATATTCTCTGCAATGCTTACTGATGCCTTCCGAAATGGCGATCTTGGAATCGGCCTAAAGTACCGAACAGATGGCAAGCTGTTTAACCTCAGAAGGCTTCAAGCAAAAACGAAGGTCATGACAGACATCATCAGAGACTTTTTGTTTGCTGATGATTGTGCCCTCAACGCTGGATCTGAAGCTGACATGCAACTCAGCGTCGACAAGTTTACCACTGCCAGCAGGAACTTCGGCCTTACCATCAGCACGAGGAAGACTGAAGTTCTCCATCAGCCAGCCCCAGGGAAACCCTACGTTGAGCCCAACATCACAGTCAACGGTCAGAGACTCAGTGCGGTGGAGCGGTTCACATACCTTGGAAGCACACTGTCACAAAATGCGACCATCGACGATGAAGTGAACGTCAGGATTGCAAGAGCAAGCGCAACCTTTGGTAGACTCTATGCAAATGTCTGGAACAGAAGAGGCATTGGTCTTGAGACCAAGCTAAATGTCTACAGAGCAGTAGTTCTCCCCACACTACTGTACGCCTGCGAAACTTATACAATGTACCAACGACACGCCAAGAAGCTGAACCACTTCCACACAACATGCCTCAGGAAGCTACTGAACATCAAGTGGCAAGACAGGACCCCAGACACGGAGGTGCATGCAAAAGCCACCCTTCCCAGCATCTTCACCATCCTGATGCAGTCCCAGCTTCGCTGGGCTGGACACGTGGCGCGTATGCCAGACCATCGGCTGCCCAAAAGGCTCTTCTATGGCGAGCTGCAACAAGGGAAGAGATCACACGGGGGTCAGAAGAAGCGCTTCAGAGATACTCTGAAAGTCTCTCTGAAAGCGTTTGATATCAACCCTGACTCCTGGGAGGAATCTGCAGTGGACCGTGACAAATGGCGTGCTGCTGTGCACAAAAGCGCCAAGTTGTGCGAGGCCAACGGGACTGCTGCAGCTGTTCAGAAGAGGCAGGCCAGAAAGTCACGGGCAAACAAGCTCCCTGACAACGATATGCCTGTGTTTGTCTGCCCCAACTGTCAGCGAACATTTCGTGCGCAGATTGGACTATTCAGCCATCTGCGCATTCACAGATAGATTCATGAGCATCCCCCCCCCAGCACCACCACCCTCCCCACCCTCCCCCAGCTGGATGACAACGATGGTCATCATCGATCTCGATGGACACACACCATCGATTCAGCTGGCACACAGGTAAATAAAAGGTACATTGGAACAAACCCAGACACTTCCTCAAAAAAGGACTTGAAGTCCATGTCTGTGTCTGTGTCTGTCTCTGTGTCTGTGTCTGTCTCTGTGTCCGTGTGTGTGTCTGTGTCCGTGTCCGTGTCCGTGTCTGTGTCTGTGTCTGTCTCTGTGTACCTTGTGAATGGAGAGAGTTGCCACTCTTTACTGTTTGTTAATCATTTCATCTCCTGGCCTCATTGTTTGTTAATTCATTTTTATGTTCATGTCCCACACTTAGGTGAGGTTCTACACACTCTGTGTGTGTGTGTGTGTGTGTGCGTGTGTGTGTGTGTGTGTGTGTGTGTGTGTGTGTGTGTGTGTGTGTGTGTGTGTGTGTGCGTGTGTGTTTGTGCTCGTATGTTTGCGTGTGTGCATGGGGTTGTTCGTATGTTAGCGTGTCCGTATGCATGCGAGTGAGAAGCCTTTGATTCATCCCGAAGGGTATAAGAGCGGAAATAAATTTAGCCATCGGGTGCACAAATGAGACGCAGACAGTTGCGTGTTTTTTTATGCATGGAGAAGTATGACAGGAGAGGGGTTTTTCTTCTTTTTTTTCTGAAGAGATATATAGTTTGGCTTTTTTTTTCACTTTCCAGGATTTGCTGACTGATTTTGAATTGACATTGCACAAAGCATTATTTTGCTAACGAGGTGAATATAACGTAAAACAAATATCTCCTGTCCGACTTTGCAAGTTCTTTTTTTTTTGTTGTCATGCTTCTCTCTCTCTCTCTCTCTCTCTCTCTCTCTCTCTCTCTCTCTCTCTCTCTCTCTCTCTCTCTTTCTGTCTGTCTGTCTGTCTGTCTATCTCTCTCTCACTCAGTCATTCAGTCTCCTCTCTCCTCTAAGAAGAAAACTCCGTCTCTCTAAAGCAAAATATATTGTAGTGAGTAAACATAATCATCCTTAGTCCTTCTGACTGGTAATCTTCTTCTCCTTCGTTCGTGGGCTGTATATGAGTGGGCTTTTACGTGTATGACCATTTTTACCCAGCCATGTAGGCAGCCATATTCCGTTTTCGGAGGTGTGCATGCTGAGTACGTTCTTGTTTCCATAACCCACCGAACGCTGACATGGATTACAGGATCTTTAACGTGCGTATTTGATCTTCTGCTTGCGTATACACACGAAGGGAGTTCAGGCACTAGCAGGTCTGCACATGTATTGACCTGGGAGATCGGAAAAACTGTGATATAATTTCATGGTATTTATTGTGTGATGCTGTGATGTGGCGCATTGCGTTGCATTCTTTTTGTATTGCATGATATTGTATTGTATTGAATTGCATCGTACTGTCCTATACTGTACTATATTTGTATTATATTGCATTTCATTTCATTGCATAGCATTACGTTGCGTTGCATTATTACATTGTTTTGCATTGCATTGTATTAAAATGTATCCTATCGTATCGTATCGTATCCTAACGTATCGTATCGTGTCGTGTCCTGTCGTGTCACACCGCATTGCGCTGCATTGCATTTTATTAAACTGTATCGCATCGCATCGCATCGTATCGTATCGTATCGTATCGTCTCGTGTCGTGTCGTGTCGTGTCGTATCGCGTCGGATCATGTCGTATCACATTGCATTGCATTGCATAGCATTGCTTTGCCTTGGATTGTATTGTATTTTATTGTATCACTTTTTGTCACAACATATTTCTCTGTGTGAAATTCGGGCAGTGCAATGCTACTCTTTTTTCTTTCTTTTTCTTCCATGAGTGCAAATGTATTCGTTTGATTATCAAAGTGGTATATGTTTTGCCAAGGGATGTTCTCTTTTTGCCATGGGATCTTTTACGTGCGCTTGGGTATACACAATTAATACATTATTGCTTTTTTTTGGTACGGAAACTTTTCGACACTTATATATCGCTCAGTGGCTCTCAGAACATAGTGTTTATTTCTCAGAGCCTTTGTCTTACAGACACACATTTTAGTTTGAACAGTGCGTTCTTCATAACTGACTTTGACTAAAATGTTTTACACAGTGTTGTTCCTTTATGATTTTGTCTTCTGCTTGGAAATAACTGTTTCCTTTCTTCAGAGAGTTTCACTAAAGGATGCTTATTCTTTTTTTTTTTCTTCTAAAACTTCAACTGAAAGTCATAGAAACTGTTTATATCTTTTGTGTGTTGGCATTTTTGATGTATTTACTTATTTTTTTGTTCTTTTTCTTTTCATTTTATTTTACATCAGAGGTATCAGAGCCTGATCAGCACGTAGAATTTATGCGGTTTTTTTTTTTTTTTGCTTTTTTAATTTTTTGTTTTCTTTCTTTTTATTTATTTGTTTGTTTGTTTTGGCAGATCTGGTGGGGCGTATATGGATTAGTCCACGCGATTTGACTCCTCCTTGAAACCTTGAACTGGAACGGTGAGTCAATTAAATCGAATGTTTCCTCTTCCCACCTGACTTAGGACGTTGTCCATTTACTGCGAGTGTCTCAGCTTGTCTCAGCTTCATTCTATATCGCTAGCTTGACAAATGTTTTCTGAAAGTCTTTCCTCCGCACTAAGTTTCAGCGAACGTTCAAGAATCATGGTGATTGGTTGTTGTTTTTTCCTTTCAAGTATTGTCCTTCGGACGGATGAAAAAAACCCCAAAAAACCCCAAACAAACAAACAAACAAACAAAAACAAGAAAAGGAAAAACATTAAACTGACAAATACTTCTTCACTGAATTGAAATATTGTTTACATTCGAAATTATTTATCTATTGCTTGTTTATCTGTTTATTTACTTATTTATTCATTTATATATTATTTATTTATTTATTCATTTATTATCTATTCATTTATTTATTTATCCATCTATGTATTTATCTGTTTATTTATGATTTCATCTATTCATTTGTTCATCCATTTATTTTTATTTTATTTTATTTTTATTATTTTTATTATTATTATTATTATTATTATTGTTTTTATTATTATTATTATTATTATTATTATTATTATTATTATTATTATTATTATTATTATTATTATTATTATTATTATTATTATTATTTTATTTATCTAACGATCACATTCAAATGTGCTGATTGACATTTCACTTGATATTTACCACCACCAGTATGTGCGACGAGACATTGAACAGAATTATTCCCTCATTAAAAAAAAAAAAGAAAGAAAAAAAAGTAGATCACTGTACGTCAATCCCCGCTATCAGAAAATGTGCTGATGTGTTCTGAATGTGCTCAGATTGTTTGCCGTCTCGTTTACTTTTTGTTGTTTCTTTTGTGCATTCGATCTGATCAAGTTCCATATGCTTTCTAATTTCCTCCCACATGTTTACATGATTCGTCCTTCATTCTGTTATCCATTCTGTTGTCATGGAACATCTGATACGCTCTGATCCCTTGTGTCAAATTCCCTAACGAATTAATGCTTTACTCGTCTGACATAAAAACAAAGAGACAGTTTCTTTCCTGTCAAAACTTCGTTTCCGATGATCGCACGATGCTCGACCTTCTCTGTGTCTGTGTCTGTGTCTGTGTCTGTGTCTATGGCTGTATCTGTATCTCTGTCTGCGTCTATGTCTGCGTCTGTGTTTGTCTCTGTCTCTGTCTATGTCTCTGTGTCTGTGTCTGTGTTTGTGTCTGTTTCTGTTTCTGTGCCTGTGTCTGTGTCTGTGTCTATGTCTGTGTCTGTGTTTGTCTCTGTGTCTGTGTCTGTCTCTGTGTCTGTCTCTGTCTCTGTGTCTGTCTCTGTGTCCGTGTCTGTCTCTGTGTGCGTGTCTGTCTCTGTCTCTGTGTCTGTGTCCGTGTCTGTGTCTGTGTCCGTGTCTGTGTCTGTCTCTGTCTCTGTGTCTGTGTCTGTCTCTGTGTCCGTGTCTGTGTCTGTGTCTATGTCTGTGTCTGTTTGTCTCTGTCTCTGTGTCTGTCTCTGTGTCTGTCTCTGTCTCTGTGTCTGTCTCTGTGTCCGTGTCTGTCTCTGTGTCCGTGTCTGTGTTTGTCTCTGTGTCTGTGTCTGTCTCTGTGTCCGTGTCTGTGTCTGTGTCTGTGTCCGTGTCTGTGTCTGTGTCTGTGTCTGTCTCTGTGTCCGTGTCTGTGTCTGTGTCTGTGTCCGTGTCCGTGTCTGTGTCTGTGTCCGTGTCTGTCTCTGTGTCCGTGTCCGTGTCTGTGTCTGTGTCCGTGTCTGTGTCAGTGTCTGTCTCTGTGTCCGTGTCTGTGTCTGTGTCCGTGTCTGTGTCCGTGTCTGTCTCTGTGTCCGTGTCTGTGTCTGTGTCTGTGTCCGTGTCTGTGTCTGTGTCTGTCTCTGTGTCCGTGTCTGTGTCTGTGTCCGTGTCCGTGTCTGTGTCTGTGTCCGTGTCTGTCTCTGTGTCCGTGTCCGTGTCTGTGTCTGTGTCCGTGTCTGTGTCAGTGTCTGTCTCTGTGTCCGTGTCTGTCTCTGTGTCCGTGTCTGTGTCTGTCTCTGTGTCTGTGTCCGTCTCCGTGTCTGTCTCTGTGTCCGTGTCTGTCTCTGTGTCCGTGTCTGTGTCTGTGTCTGTGTCTATCTCTGTGTCCGCGTCTGTGTCTGTCTCTGTGTCCGTGTCTGTGTCCGTGTCCGTGTCTGTCTCTGTGTCCGTGTCTGTCTCTGTGTCCGTGTCTGTGTCCGTGTCTGTCTCTGTGTCCGTGTCTGTCTCTGTGTCCGTGTCTGTGTCTGTCTCTGTGTCCGTGTCTGTGTCTGTGTCCGTGTCCGTGTCTGTGTCCGTGTCTGTCTCTGTGTCCGTGTCTGTGTCCGTGTTTGTGTCCGTGTCTGTGTCTGTCTCTGTCTGTGACTGTGTCTGTCTGTATATGTGTCTGACTCGGAGTCCGTGTCTGTGTCTGTCTCTGTGTCCGTGTCCGTCTCTGTGTCCGTGTCTGTGTCTGTGTCCGTGTCCGTGTCTGTGTCCGTGTCTGTGTCTGTCTCTGTGTCCGTGTCCGTCTCTGTGTCCGTGTCTGTGTCCGTGTCTCTGTGTCCGTGTCTGTGTCCGTGTCTGTCTCTGTGTCCGTGTCTGTGTCTGTCTCTGTCTGTGACTGTGTCTCTGTCTGTATATGTGTCTGACTCGGTGTCCGTGTCTGTGTCTGTCTCTGTGTCTGTGTCTGTCTTGGTGTCTGTGTCTGTGTCTGTCTTGGTGTCCGTGTCTGTGTCTGTCTCTGTGTCTGTGTCTGTGTCCGTGTCTGTCTCTGTGTCCGTGTCTGTGTCTGTGTCCGTGTCCGTGTCCGTGTCTGTGTCCGTGTCTGTGTCTGTCTCTGTGTCCGTGTCCGTCTCTGTGTCCGTGTCTGTGTCCGTGTCCGTGTCTGTGTCCGTGTCTGTGTCCGTGTCTGTCTCTGTGTCCGTGTCTGTGTCTGTCTCTGTCTGTGACTGTGTCTCTGTCTGTATATGTGTCTGACTCGGTGTCCGTGTCTGTGTCTGTCTCTGTGTCTGTGTCTGTCTTGGTGTCTGTGTCTGTGTCTGTCTTGGTGTCCGTGTCTGTGTCTGTCTCTGTGTCTGTGTCTGTGTCCGTGTCTGTCTCTGTGTCCGTGTCTGTGTCTGTGTCCGTGTCTGTGTCTGTCTCTGTGTCCGTGTCTGTGTCTGTGTCCGTGTCCGTGTCTGTGTCCGTGTCTGTCTCTGTGTCCGTGTCTGTGTCCGTGTCTGTGTCCGTGTCTGTCTCTGTGTCCGTGTCTGTGTCTGTCTCTGTCTGTGACTGTGTCTCTGTCTGTATATGTGTCTGTCTCTGTGTCTGTATCTGTGTCTGTCTCTGTGTCTGTGTCTGTGTCTGTCTTGGTGTCTGTGTCTGTGTCTG
>NC_134884.1:22413531-22429438 GCF_041734735.1 Babylonia areolata
GGCACATGAAATATAGATATTGTTGTTTTTTTTCTTCCTTTTTTTTTCTTTTTTTGTGTGGATAATCAGATATTTTCGTCATCAGGAATAACTGGGCTATTCAGAGACCATCCTTGATTTGTTGTGTCTGTAATGTACCTTGTATCTGGTTATGTCCATTCTTTGTCTATTGATTACTCTAAGCTGACTGTTTGCTGTTGTATATTTTTGTATTTGTATTTCTTTTTATCACAACAGATTTCTCTGTGTGAAATTCGGGCTGCTCTCCCCAGGGAGAGCGCGTCGCTATACTACAGCGCCCCCCCCCCCCCCCCCCCCCCCCCCCAGGAACAACCCTTTTGTTGCCGTGGGTTCTTTTACGTGCGCTAAGTGCATGCTGCACACGGGACCTCGGTTTATCGTCTCATCCGAATGACTAGCGTCCAGACCACCACTCAAGGTCTAGTGGAGGAGGAGAAAATATCGGCGGCTGAGTCGTGATTCGAACCAGCGCGCTCAGATTCTCTCTCGCTTCCTA
Source organism: Babylonia areolata (assembly GCF_041734735.1). Lineage (NCBI taxonomy): Eukaryota > Metazoa > Mollusca > Gastropoda > Neogastropoda > Buccinidae > Babylonia > Babylonia areolata. The sequence goes on from NC_134884.1 coordinate 22,414,049, forward strand.
GGCGGACGCGTTACCTCTAGGCCATCACTCCACACTTCTGTATGTCTGTGGGTTTTCTCCTTGTGTTTTCTGTCATTGTCTCTGGTCCTTCGGGTTCGTCGCCTTTTATCTTCTGACTTCATCTTCAGAACTGCAGTTTGTTTTGTTTTGTTTTTTGCTGTCTCGGGCTTATTCTCCCATCCTGCTGATACATTTCATCTTCTTCCTCTGGTTCTTCCACCGGTTGTTGCCCGGTACGGTGTCCTCTTTTCAACGTACTGCAGTCTTCCAGCTGTCTCCTCTTCTTTAGTTTTCTTCACGTTTGGTGGCAGGCCAGGGAGGGTGTCTGGTCGTTCATGTATTACCATCATTAGTATAACACCCTCTCCAAAACCATCCTGCAAGGGACTGTAGAGGGAGGGCGCAGACGGGGGCGGCAGAGAAAGAGCTGGTCCGACAACGTCAAGGATTGGACCAAAATGACGATGCCAGATCCCCCTCACGACAGCTGCCAACAGAACGGCGTGGCGAGCTATGACATCTTCCTCATGTCCCCCCCAACGACCCCAGTGGTCAAGGGAATGAGTGAGTGAGTGAGTGAGTATGAGAGTGAGCACGCACGTGTAAAGTCGTGCGTGTGAATGTGTGTAGTGTGAATGCGTGCTACATGATATGTTACAACTTTCATTCACACTCTCGTGTTATTTCAAACGAGACAGGGCGAGACGTCCGTGTCGGGTACCCTGTGCTGGGAGTTTCAGTATCAGTAGCTCAAGGAGGCGTCACTGCGTTTGGACAAATCCATATACGCTACACCACATCTGCCAAGCAGATGCCTGACCAGCAGCGTAACCCAACGCACTTAGTCAGGCCTTGAGAAAAAAAAAGAAGAAAAAACGGTGAATAAATAATAGATAAATACATAAAAAAAAAACTACTACTACTAATAATAATAATATGTATAAGGCGCAAAAACTTGATGAAGTCAACTATAAGCGTACATAAATAAATAAATAATTTTTTTTTAAAGAAAAAAAAAAGTAGTAGTAGTAGTAATAATAATAATAATAATAATAATAATAATAATAACAAAATAAAAAAAAAGACAATGATGATAAATGTGCTGGGAAAGAAAGGATATTGTGAGCTGACGGGTGCGGGGGGGGAGGGGGGGGAGGAGGGGGAAGGCTGAGGGCGGGGAAGGAAGGAGGGGGGGGGTGGCGAAGAGGAGGGGGGAAAGGGATGACAGGGATAAGGGTGGTCTAAAAAAAAAAAAAAAAAAAAAAAAGACGATATATAATAAGTAGGGATAATTAGAAGCTTGGCGTCTGAAGGGAACAAGAGAACAAAAATCAGCAAGAAGGGGCTGTGGGCGGTGACAGCAGGTGCCGGTGATCTCTCTGTGTTTCCAGACAGAACATGAAAAAAATGGAATTGTTCTCTCTATCTCCTTTTCTTTCTTTTTTTTTCTTTCTTTTTTGTTTGCTTTTTCACTATCGCTGTCTATCACTCTTTTAATTCACCACCAGCAGAACCTTGCATACATGGCTGAACAAATGGAACTAAAACGGAACAACACAAAGAAAAGAAAAAAAACACAAAAAAAACCGGAACGTGTTGGTGTGTGTGATAAATGCTGACTAGGGCAAGAACGGTGATGGTGGTTTTAACTTTGTGGTAAGAAGAAGAAGAAGAAAAAGAAGAAGATTGATTGATGGACTGAATCTTTAATGGGTAAAGAATTAGGCGCAGTAAAGGCCGTTTTACAATTCTGCCCATTTAACGACACAAAACATAAAAACAAAAAAACGACACAAAACATAGAAATAAAGAAATCAAATGAAATAAAATAAAATAATTAGATCGACGAATAAAAATAGTAACTGGAATAGTCTATTAAAGGTAACAAAGCGACGAAAAGAACAATTGGTACATTGTCATGTATGTACGTACTTACACACACACACACACACACACACACACACACACACACACACACACACACACACACACACACACAATTATAAAACAAGCAAACAAGAAGAAGAAGAACAACAAGAAGAAGAACAAGAAGAAGGACGAGGAACAGCAGCACCAGCAGCAGAAGAAGGAAGAAGAAGAAGAGAAGAAAGAAGAAAGGCGAGGATGAAAAAGACAAAGAACAGTGCACAAAGAGTGGGAAACAAAGAGAACCAAACCAAAACAAACAAAACATCAAACACGAAAACTAAACAAACCAAATCATATCAAAACTACACTAACCAAACGGCAGAAGGCAACGAAAGGCTAAAGAAGATATCAAGGGTTCGAACGCACACAGTGAGAAAGAGAGCAAGAGTTTCAGTTTTCAGTAGCTCAAGGAGGCGTCACTGCGTTCGGACAAAACCATATACGCTACACCACATCTACCAAGCAGATGCCTGACCAGCAGCGTAACCCAACGCGCTTAGTCAGGCCTTGAGAAAAAAAAAGAAAAAAAAAAAAGAAAAAGAAAAAAAGGGGGAATAAATAATAGATAAGCTTACATAAATAAATAAATAAATAATAATTATGATATAGAAAAAGGTAGTAGTAGTAGTAGTAGTAGTAGTAGTAGTAATAATAATTAATTAATTAATTAATTAATTAATAAATAAATTAAATAAAAAATAAGACAGAGAACAAGAATCAGAATGAAAAAAGAAAGAAAAAAACAAAGAAATGAAAAAAAGACTAAAGAAGATATCAAGGGTTCGAACGCACACAGTGAAAAAGAGAACCAGAATCAGAATTAAAAAAAAAAAAAAAAAGTAACAAAGAAATGAAGAAAAAAGACAATAACAACAACAACAAACTACAAAAAAAAGAAAACCGTCAGATTGTCACTGTCTGTTTCCATACCTTTTCTAAGGTGGGATGGGAGGACGAGGGAGAGTGTGTGTGGGGGGGGGGGGGGGGGGGGGAGTGGTATCGTTTGAGCTTAACTTCAGCGCCGCTACTGTCCCTCCTGTCTGAAGTAATCCTTCTTTCAATAATAAAACACAGAACCTCTCTCTCTCTCTCTCTCTCTCTCTCTCTCTGTGTGTGTGTGTGTGTGTGTGTGTGTGTGTGTGTGTGTGTGTGTGTGTGTGTGTGTGTAGGAATTAAAGCTATAAAGTATCAGATGATTGGAAGCTAAAAGTCTGCAGAGAAAGCAGCTTACGTGACAAAAGAACAGCTGGTAGTGTTGAACCCATTGTTGTTGTTGTCTTTTAGTACAAAACAGGACAGGGAATGATTTTCGTCTTCTTCTTCACCTCCTCCACCTCCTCCATCATCATCATCGTCATCATCATCATCATCATCATCAACACCTTCTTCTTCTTCTTCTTCATCGCCGTCTTTTTTTCTTTTCTTTTTTTATTCCGCCAGTTTGCCTTAAACATAAGCCATCAAACTGAAATCAATGGAACAGCACAAAGAGGAGGAAAGTGATGACGATGATGATGATGATGATGATGATGATGATGATGATGATGATGGTAAGAATATGAACAAGAAGAGCAACAAAAGGAACAACAACAACAACAACAACAACAACAAAAGGAATAAGAAAGCTATATATAAAAAAAATGCAGTCCATAGACAACGCATCCCAATAATTATGGTCTCATTCCCAGTATGAAGCTTCCTGTTTTAAAGGGGTACCGGATACCACTTTTGTGTGACGAAGATTATGCCCTACACCGACATTTCCCCTATCTATGCAGAGAAAAAAAAGTCCACCTGTTACTTAAGGCAGACATCCATGATCAGTGTGTGTGATCCTTCCTCCCAATTTGTTCGTCTGAAGGCGCTCAAGGACATCACCACTTAGTGCCAATCCATACTCCCGGAGGCAAAGGAAGCAACACGGCCGGTCATTTTGAATGAATCCATCCTCGGTTTAGCAGAGACAGAATTGCGAAGCAGAAGAAGAAGAAGAAGAAGAGGAAGACGAAGAAGAAGGAGGAGGAGGAGGAGGAGGAAAAGAAAAGCAAATCACTGGAATAGTTCTTCTAGTGGTTTTGTTTATTTGTTTTCAACAGAGTATTTTTGGACGAAAAATATATACAAACTCATGTCCCTAATAAGTATTGATTTCATTGCTAATTGGCACCCAACGCCGAAACAAATTTTGACGAAAAGCATGCAAACTCCAACCCTTATTAACTATTGATGTGTTTACTAATTGGCACCCTGCACCGAAATGCCTGCTTGCAGAATCCGGAACATAAAAAAAAAATAATAATGACACAGGCTGTGCATATTGTGAGATGGAAACGAAAACATGGAGAAACGCAATGAATCCATGTCTCTGAGTCTCCCAAACAAAACATAAATGCCTTAGAATTAGGTTTTATTCATCTGAGCAAGAACTAGATTGTTGAGATGTGAGTGAACAGCTTATAACTGTCTTCTTTTATACTACGTTATTGGACTTGTTTGTTTGGTTGGTTTATTATAGAGAAACAGATATGGACGCATAAAGAAATGTACCTGTTTGACTCCGTGATTTAACCCGTCCGCCACATGCACACCAACTAGCAGAGTTCAAAGAAAGAAAGAAAGATACGGGAAAAAACCCAGTCCACTTCAGTTCTGGGCAGAGCCAGTAATGACCTGTCTGATTCGTTTAAACTAGGTTCTTCTCACTGGAAGGAGATTCCAGATTTAATAAGTTCAACTCGAGTGGAGTGAACATATAGTGAATAAGAACAAATTAGCCCATTGATTGATATAAAAAAAAAATCCACCACTGAAGTAGTGTTAAAAAGAAGAAAAAAACAACTCTTTCTCCTCCTCCTTTTCCTCTTACCCCTCCTCATACTACTACTACTGCTGCTGCTACTGACACTATTACTGCTGCTGCTGCTGCTGCTACTACTACTACTACTTATAACAACGATTAATACCACTACTACAACTACTACTACTACTACTACTACTACTACTACTACTACTACTACCACAACTAATGCTAATGATAATAATGATGATAATAATAATAGCCATGATAAAACCGACGTATCCGGACTTTGTGTACCTTGGCGTATGACGACTTCACTCATGACACAATTGAGCAAAACAAGCGCATCGGCAAGGCAGCCACCACCATGTTCACGGTTACAAAGAGAGCGTGGACAAATACAGGAAGCTGACAGAACACACATCAAAACCCACGTCTACAGATCTTGCGTCATAAGCAGCCACCTGTATGCTGGAGGTGATTCCTGCTCCCTGAGCGACTGACAAGAAAGAACGCTCAACGCCCTCCGCATGTCTTGCCTCCGAGGTCTTCCTGAACATCAGAACAAAACTTCTGGACCTGTACGACTGACAGGGACGAGATCTCAACGCCTTCCGCATGCTCTACCTTCGGGGGTTTCCTGAACATCACAGGACAAAGTTCAAAACATCGTTATTGGGAGAGAGTACCCAGTATGTACACCATGCTGAAACACAGAGACTCGTGCGCTGGCTGGGTCACTGTAGCGCCAGTGGACGGTGTCTGGACCCTCAATGACAATGATTTCCTTTATAGAGAACTGGCAGAGGGAAAACGTCACACAGGCAGATTTCAACTGCGTTGTAGGAGACGCCTGCAAGAAATATCTGAAGGCCTTGAACGTCGACCTGAACACCACCTGTTGGTAGCCTCAAAACTATCGACTTGGAGGAAGATGGTGCAGTAAAGGCCTCTCGAAGTTTGAAGAACCGCTAAGCGCTTGCCCAGCGCTCAAGGCAAAGAGACTTGAAGAGAAAAAGGCAAAAATGCCAAACAGACAGAGCAGCGTCAGACTTCCTTTACCTTTGAGCAGTGTGGGAGGGACTGTGAATCCCCGTGTTGTACCAATCACCACCCGGTGCGCAACTCCGTAGTGTCCAACGACTGACGGATGCCTACCATGAATCCTAAAGCCAACGTTTGTTTTCCCTTCCGTCACTGGGTGTTACTAGCCTTGTATTCATCGAATCTGGTCATTTGTACTGCAAAGTACATTTTGTTGTTGTTGTTGTTCTTGTTGCTGCATTCTTTGATTGCTGAATGTAATATTTTCAGTAGAGTGGGCGGGGGGCGGGGGATGTTAACACGAACTCGCAACAACAAATGATCATCGCGTTTATTTGCCAGTATAGCTTCCATTGTACTGCACGGTATCCTGTTGTGTTGTGTTGTGTTGCGTTGTGTTGCGTTGCGTTGCGCTGTGCTGTGCTGTGCTGTGTTGTGCTGCGCTGTGCTGTGCTGTGCCGTGTTGTGCTGCGCTGTGCTGTACCGTGCTGTGCTGTGCCGTGTTGTGTTGTGTTGTGCTGTGCTGTGCTGTGCTGTGCTGTGCTGTGTTGTGCTGTGCTGTGCTGTGTTGTGTTGTGCTGTACTGTGCTGTACTGTGTTGTGCTGTCCTGTGCTGTGCTGTATTGTGCTATGCTGTGTTGTACTGTGCTGCGTTGCGCTGTGCTGTGCTCTGCTGTGTCGCGTCGTGCTATGTTGTGTCACACTACTTTTTTGTCACAACTTTGTTTCGTTGTGTGAAATTCGCTTCCGTTCATAGGACTCGAACACGTGGAAACTCGCTTCCTTCCTAGTGAGACGCTTCACCACTGGGCCACTGCTCTACCACCACCGCTAACTCCGTGATATGTGCTGACGAAATCCTTCGCTGTAATTACGTGCGTCAAGCCAAGGCGACTGGAGGATAAAAAGAAAGAGGTTTTGGTTTTGGTTGCGTTTGTTTGTTTTTTTGTTTTCTTTGGGTTGTTGTTGTTTTTGTTGTTGTTGTTGTTTTTGTTTGTTGTTTGTGTGTTTGTTTATTAAATAGAAAATGAAATATATAGAGTAATGATGCTAAAAATCCCGCACATTTTTGTTGCCGGCAAGAGACTCTTATCGTGGCGGTTGTAATTATCCGACACAACGTGTGAGAGGGACTGCGTGACGGAAGATAATGAAGGGACTGTGATGAACGGCCAGACAATGCCGCACCGTGACAAGACGATGCATGCGTGCTGTTTTTCTGCTTATTTCCGCTGGAAGTGAGAGAAGCGTAATAGAAGGCGTTTAAAGCTCTCTCTCTCTCTCTCTCTCTCTCTCTCTCTCTCTCTCTCTCTCTCTCTCTCTTCCTCTGTCTGTCTGTCTCTCTCTCTCTCTTCCTCTGTCTGTCTGTCTCTCTCTCTCTCTGTCTGTCTGTCTCTCTCTCTCTTTCATTTTTTACGTGTTACAATATTGTTCTGTTCAGTGAAATTGCTTTTTTTTTCTTTTCATTTCGTTTGTTTCAGAGAAGGATAAGATTTCTGCTTCCTGTTTTACTGTTGAATTTTTGTGTTTTTAATATAAGAAATAAGTCAATAATAATAGAAAGAATGAGGGCGAGAGAAAAGATGATGAAGAAGAAGAAACAAAATAAAATACACCCCCCCCCCAAAAAAAGTATGACGTGTGATTGAAAGGAAGGGATTGGTTGCATGAGACGAGACTTTTTTTTTTTAATTGAAGGGAAAAAAACAACAACAGAAAATGAATGAGAAAAAGAAGAATGGGGGGAGAAGCAGACAAATCAAACAGAAATGAATTATGCTTCACACAACATCGCATGTTTCACAAACAGTGCACCCTCCATTATGTAAGCTTTATGGGTTTTTTTTGTTTGTTTGTTTGTTGTTGTTTTTTTCATGTGTTCTATAACATCTATCTTCATTATTATTATTATTATTATTATTATTATTATTATTATTATTTTCATTACTACTACCTTTTTTATATCATAATTATTATTTACTTATTTATTTATGTAAGCTTATCTATATATTTTTTTTTTCAAGGCCTGACTAAGCTGCTGGTCAGGCATCTGCTTGGCAGATGTGGTGTAGCGTATATGGATTTGTCCGAACGCAGTGACGCCTCCTTGAGCTACTGAAACTGAAACTGAAACTATCTTCATACCAGTCTTAGTATCATCATGTTCTTCTCCCTTGTTAAGAGTCATCGGGACTCCTCCGCACAGAAGAACAGGACACCTCCAAGTCTGTTAGGTGTCTGTCGAAGCCTAGGTCTCAGCAAATGGATTTCCTGTCCATTCTGTGATGTTTTCAGTCCATCGGGGTTTTTGTCCTGTCAGTCCCTCTGTCTGCCTCCCTCAACAGTTCTTTGGGGGATTGTTTTAGCAAGGTCAAGGGATCTTCTTGCATGGCCATACTAACGCAGTTTCCTTTCCTTAAAACTGATATCAGCAGATATTCACACACACACACACACACACACACACACACACACACACACACACACACACACACACACACACACAAACAAACACACACACACACACACACAAACAAACACACACACACACACACAAACAAACAAACAAACACACACACACACACACACACACACACACACACACACACACACACGAGTGATAACGATAACAATAACGATGTTTTATTCAAGAAATGTCATGGCCATATTTAAAGTGATTGCACGTAAACCAGACACTTTTTTTTTTTAAAGATGAAAATGCGCACTTAAGTGCGGTACATGTAATTCATGAACAGTGTATATCTGAGCAGTATCATAATATCAACTCATAATACTTCTCCTCTGAAAGGACTTATACAGAAACACTGCAAAAGCTTTTAATGACAGGTTCATTTCAGGCAAGACAAAAGTAATGTCAGCCTTAAACAAGAGCTAGTCTGCTATAATTATTTTGAACGTAGTACGCAGAAGCAGTACGCAGAGAGAGACAGATAGACAGAGACAAAGCGACAGAGGAAGAGAGACAGACAGACAGACAGAGACAGAGAGACACAGAGAAGCAAGCAATCAATGCAACGTGGGCTAAAGACTGATGAAATGAGAGGACAGGGGAAGTGGAAGTGGAAGAAATAGCAGGTGCTGAATCCCTGGTTCGAGACAACAGGAAATGACTTTTCCTTTGTCGTACCCGGCTGACCTGGAGCAACGGAAAGCAACTGGCTTACAGATAATGAAAACAGCAGTGAAACGAATTACTGAACAGGGAGGGAAAAGGAATGGAAAATGAAAGCCGAAAGAAAGAGTACTGGAAGAAAAAAAAATGAAATTTCTTGTGAGGAAGCTGTCATAGGTGTGGATCTAAAACTAACTTAGTAAATAAATAAAAGGACATGCTTTAGATGGACGGATAGTTGGATAGATTGATAGACATCAAAGGATTTGAAGCTGTGCATTGTTTGATGTTACATATAGTGACTGGAAGAGTGATGCTTTTGTTGTTGTTGTTGTTGCTGCTGCTGCTGCTGCTGCTGTTCCTGTTTGCTTGTTTGTTTGTTTTTTATCCTGTTTTGCTCTTTTGTTGTTTTTTCTTCGGAACAGAGTGAATTTTTATTACGATTTTACTGGGTTTTCTAGCTTGTTGGTAACAAGTGGTTGTGTACTGACTCGAAAAATTCAGACATGTTCTAGAATGTTTGCTGAAGTGTATAGTGACCATTTGTTCTAGTTCTGAAACTTTGTTTTCCATATTTGGGATAACTACCTGTTCAAAGAGATTCTGTTACTTGTGGGGCGGTGATTTTTTTTAATTTTTTTTTTTTTTTAGTACTAGTTTCGTGTATAATCTAAAAGATAACGAGAAACTATATGTAAAGATATGGACACATTGACAGGTCAATATACACATAGAAAAAAAAGTCCGAGACACAGACTGAGAGAGAAGATTGCGGGCAGAAGATTTTTTTCTCTAAAGGAATCAAGGCCAAATAAAAGGAAGATATAAACAAGCATCATTTAAAGAGTGGAAAAACACCAACGCCCGTGTTCATCACACAGTTTCATGAAAAGAGAGAGAGAGTCGCAAACAGTCTATTTTCATTTCCTGTTGTATATGAGAACCAGCGAACTGGTCATTGTATGTCTGTGCTTAAAACTGTATTGTATTATAGTGTATTGTGTTGTATGTTTTTCCAAAGGAGGGGGAGTGTTGGATATGGGGATGTAGGGAGGGGGGGGGAAGAAGTTGTGTTAGGGCTTTTGATTAGTATGAATGAATGAAAGTTACTCTTCTGTGATGCCTCTTGTTTTTTGTGAACTATGGAAGTGCTGCTTTTTGGTTTAATTCTTGTCTTACTCTGGTGATATTTGATTTTTAAATGAACTATGATCTTTGTAGTTGCATATTTTGTGAAAAGAGAGAGAGAGAGGAAGAGAGAGAGAGAGAGTGTATGTGTGCGTATGTGTGCGCGTGGTGTGTGTGTGTGTGTGTGTGCCAAAAAGAAAATCTCTGTACGAAAGTATAGACAATAAAGTTTGTGTATTGTGTATTGTATTGTATTGTATTGTATTGTATTGTATATGGAATGATGGCCTTGTGGTAACACATCCGCCTCGGAAGCGAAAGAGTCTGAGCGCAAGGGATGGAATTCCGCAATTGAGCGATATTTTCTCCTTTTCCATTAGGCCTTGAGTGGTGATCAGGATTCTAGTTATTCGAATGAAACGATAAACCGAAGTTCTGTGCAGAGAAAATTAACTAAGCACGCGCACTTAGAAAATATACGGTACGAAAAATGTTGTCCTTGGCACATTTCCATGGAAAAATATATTTCAATAGGAAAATAGATATAAATGGAGGCAGAAAAAAATGAGTGGCGATGCGTTGTAGCTATCCGCTTTCCACGGGGAGAAAAACTCGAACTGCTTTGTGACAAACAGTAATACAATACAATACAAATGCAATACAATACAATACAATTAACCCATGTCATTCAAAAACAATGAATAAACAAATTAGTGGCTCACTCAGGATTCACCGATCCTGGCAACTACAGACAATAAATCCAGATTCGTACTTCAGTGTAATGCTTTAAAAAAAAAAAAAAAAAGAAGAAGAAGAAGAAAAAAGAATAATAAGTGGGGTAAAAAACACAAACTCACGCTCTCTATTCAATAGTGTTATCGATACTCACTGGTTAACACTGGTAAATTTCTGCGCTTGCCAACAACTACTTCACAGCCCGAAAATAACCATCACGTAGAGATCCATCATGTGCTTAAAAAAAAGGACCCTGAATTTGTCCCCGAACGAAAAGAGTGGGTTCAGATTAGGTTGTTGTTCGTAATGGCAAGAAAATGGTAAGTTGTAAATGAGCTGCATAAGTACGCTTTCATTTCCACCACGAGTGTTGCTGGTATTGTTTCCATCAAGGAAGAGTTGTCAGAAAAAAAGAAAGGATAACAAATGAACAAAGGGTGTTTTTTGTTGTTGTTTTGTCTTTTTTTTCTCTTGCAGGTTGTTGGAATGAATTTCAATGACAACCGCTTCTCGTAATCGGCACAATAAACAGAACGAAAGAAAAACCAAATTCAGATTAATGTAAGCTCAAGGACACTGCTTGCCAAGTGAACAAAAGCTCAGCTAATACATTATTCATTATTCAATTCATCAATGCCGGAAGCGTCTATAAACGAAAAATAAACGGTAGAAAAGAAATAACGGAAGTCGGATCGTAATCAAACACCTGCATGCTGAGCCGAACGGCAAGGCGAAATTTGTTTATTTGTTTGTTTGTATTCAACTTATAAAATGAATAAATAAATTAATTAAATGATAATAATAAAGAAAATTCCTTCGAAACAAATGAACACCAAATGGGCTTAGCAACATGTTTCTTAGATTAACTGAAAGGCACACATCTTCAACCGAAGTGGCTTAACTTAGCCGTTCGGTTTGCATGCAGGGAAGTAAAAATGTTGAAGAACTGCAAACTAGAATTGACTCCCTCGAACAAACCGTTAGCGCCAGTTCTCGAGAAACACTTCCTTTTTTCCCCCCCCTTCTAACAGTAACAGTGGCAGGTAACTCCGAGAAGCTAACGATGATTAATGACACGTGATTAAATCTTAATTGAAGGCAATTTTATCAAAATCAGGTTTGTAAAGGAGAGAGGTATAGTTTTTGTTTTTTTCTGGTGCTTCCCATTTCACTTCATTGACACTTCCTCAGATAATGAAACTGATACCTATGCATGGACAGATAAAGCGAAGAGAAAATATATCTTTTTTTGTTTCTTTTTCATTCTCACGATTCTGGAAAAAAAAATGTAAGGTGGTATTCTGAGTGTCCCGTGAATTCGTTTGAGCTGTAGATACATATCTGCTCAGAAAATTGTATGTGTGAGAATATGCTATGTTTTATGAGTATTTATGAGTATGCTATATAAAAACAACAACAACAACAACAACAACAACCAAAAACAACTTAACTCTTGATACGGTAACGGATAATCGACAGGCGTTACATATTCCTGACTATAAAAAAAAAAAATATATATATATGCAAACTTATATGCATCCTATTACACAAATGCTTCAATGTATGTATGTATCTATCTATATATGTATGTATGTCCGCTTATCTTTTTGTCCATCTGCTTGTCTGTATATTTGAATATAATTTATGTAATGAGTGTACGCATGTCCCGCAAATGCATTCATTTTTAACTTACAATCTTGTCATTTTATCATTCTTCCTTTCTTCTTGTTTAATGATATCTGGTTCCGTGACGTGTGCCGTTGAAATCCTTCGCTGTATTTATGTCCAACCACTCCGGACGACCCAGAGATGATAAGTGATGTATTCATCACGCTCTCTTTGTTTGTGTCGGCTGAAAGAGTCTCCTTTTGCTGTTTGTAATGTGCCCAACACTCAGCTTATATCACAGATGGACATAAGTTTACAGTTGGGCCAACAGCAAAGTGAGACCTGTATTAGTGGTTTCTCCATTGCAATGGGAAGTCATTTACAGCTTAATCTTTTGTGAAGGACTATGCCTCACAAACTAGGACGCAAATTGCACCGGCTCTGAGTGCTGCAGGCTCGGGGGCTAGTTGGCCTTTGGGAACCATCCCAACACCGACTGTCCTAAAGCCCTCTTGGCCGAGAGAGTGGGGATGTAACTTGGGCAAGATACTATCCACTATAATCAAATTCTAGCCCAGGTAGTTGCGACAGCAGTTGCCTCCTCTGCTGTTCTGATGGTCATGGTCGGACACGACTGACTATCATACAATACAACTGTTGGGGTATGTGGCAGAGACTGCGTGACAAACGATAATGAAGAGGCGTCTCATGACGAACTGATTGTCTGATTGTGTTTATTCCCATATTTTTGAAAGAGACTATGTGTAAAAATCAGTTCTCGTTGTTTTCTTTAGATATTATGTGTGCTAAGGTGTTGCTCAGCTCGACTTGGTTATTTTACCTTTACTTCATTTTCATTGATTAACTTATTTATTCCATTCATTAGTTTACAATTACTTTCGCTTTAGTTTGTGTTGAAGAATTGTCATATGTCCTTCTCTTATTTATGTTGAAAGTAATCATGATGAAAGAGAATGACTGAGAAGAAGAGGAAGAAGAAGAAGAAGAAGAAGAAGAAGAAGAAGAAGAAAGTCATTTCCTGTCATGTTCTGTAATGGAGAACCAAGAAGCTTCAGCTGTCAGCCGTCCCTGGAAGTCCTTACTGCCTTCTAAAGGAGAAGAAGAAGAAGTTCACTATGGCTGAGATAAAAACAAACGCACCCATTTCAAAGAGAAAAAGACAGACAGACAGACACAGGGGCAAAGAGAGACAGAGACACGGACAGACACAGACAGACAGAAGAAAGAGGCATAGCCAGTACGAAAGATCAATAAATAACACAGCAGCGTCACAAGAATGATAGCGAGGTCGTTGCGTTCGGTCATAGTCCGTCTGACAACAAAGAAGGACAAACTTGGCATGCAGAAAAGCGATAGTCCAGGATATCAATATTTCAACAGCGACAGCTTCTGATGACCACAATTAAGCCGTTGGTTTGTATTATTCGCCCGCGTGTTAAGATTTATTTGTGTGAAATATATGTATATATATATATATATATATATATATATATATATATATATATATATATATATATATATATAATATATGTGTGTGTGTGTGTGTGTGTGTGTGTGTGTGTGTGTGTGTGTGTGCATAATTTTTCTTTTCTTATATCTTGAAACACAATATCTAAAGCCATGTACACGCGTTCTGTGTGAGTACGTTAAAGTTCGATTAGGCGGTCTTAAAACTTGTAAAGTTTCTAGGCAAGAGCCCGCTTTCCCAGAGAGGAAAAGGTGGGTTTTGATAGGTTTCCCCACACCTTTCTGCAATATTGACGGAGCAATGGTGAAAGCCGAAAATAGATATGTTTGGTTACATGTGTCTGGCTCCATGTGTCTGGTTATATATATATCTGGCTACATGCCCCATGAAGTCTATCCTGCAGCCGCCCAATCGGATTCGCGCTTTATCATGCAGTTGCTTCCCTTGGCATACGTGACCAATGCCGTGTTTTGGACCATCAGCCGATTTAACAGTAAAATAAAATCAATGGCACATAGTATTCCTGGCATCAAAATATGCAGAGCGATGAACAGCATGACTCACCACTATGAACACAGTAAATACAGTAAAGCCGTAAAGACGTGCAAAACGACAGAAGAAATAGTTCTGCATGCAGCACTGATTGAGCGTGACTGGCTTGCCCAGACATGCCCATGCAGAACGAAGACTGATACAATAAAGTTAAAGTTATTCTGAAGTCGAAGATTTGCCAGAAGTATCCTAATCAGCGGTGATATCGGAACAATGTTGAGGTAATGTTCAACTTTAGAATACTAAACTCAGGGGTGGCTGTTTAGACGAAAAACAAAGGGTGTTTTAGGCTCACCTCGATGCGCTGAGTTGAATGGAACCCTCAGCTAAGCTCTAGGACCACTCCTTTCCCATGAAACTGCGACAAATACACAGTAAGCTGAGTACTCCTTCCCCACCTGCACGCCATTTTGACTGCTGATCACGTGGGTGATCAGCAGTCAAAATGGCTTGCAGGTGGTTGCTCTGGCTGTGATCGGCTGAGCTTACTGTGTATAAAATTGTCGCAGTTTCATGGGAAAGTAGTGGTCGTACAGCTTAGCTTTCCATTCAACTTAGCGCATCGAGGTGAGCCTAAGACACCCTTTGTTTTTCGTCTAAACAGCCCCCCTGAGTTTAGTATTCTAAAGTTGAACATTACCCAATGTTGAGTCTAAGTACTTCTGAAGCCCTTCTCATAATTAAAAAAATAAAATAAAATAATAATAATCGCGTTTTCTTCTGTTTCATTTCCCAGACAAGCTTGCTCTTACAATCACTCGCATAAACTGTCAGCGCCTTTACCTTTCAGACGGAAATAATCTTCGCGCGCATAACGAAAGGTCAAGGTCAAAGCAGGCGCCAGCCAGGTCAGAACGAGGCTTTCTTTCAACACGAGGTTTATGCGTTCGATGAGAACACCGATCTATGGTGTATTGTTGACCAATATTGCTTGAGTGTATGTGTGTACCGTGTCTCGGTTAACGAGTGATACAC
>NC_134884.1:22429538-22469538 GCF_041734735.1 Babylonia areolata
TACACCAGTCAATGCTACAGGTCTGTACGCCAGTCAATGCTATTGGTATGTACACCAGTCAATGCTACAGGTCTGTACGCAGGTCAATGCTACAGGTCTGTACACCAGTCAATGCTACAGGTCTGTACGCAGGTCAATGCTACAGGTCAATGCTACAGGTCTGTACGCATGTCAATGCTACAGGTCAATGCTACAGGTCAATGCTACAGGTCTGTACACCAGTCAATGCTACAGGTCTGTACACCAGTCAATGCTATAGCTCAATGCTACAGGTCTGTACGCAGGTCAATGCTATTGGTATGTACGCAGGTCAATGCTACAGGTCTGTACGCAGGTCAATGCTATTGGTATGTACGCAGGTCAATGCTACAGGTCTGTATGCAGGTCAATGGTACAGGTCTGTACACCAGTCAGTGCTACAGGTCAATGTTACATGTCTGTACGCCAGTCAATACTACAGGTCTGTACGCCAGTCATACAGATCTGTACGCCAGTCAATGCTACAGGTCTGTACGCCAGTCAGTGCTACATGTCTGTATGCAGGTCAGTGCTACATACTCCACAGACAGGCGGTTTGGTGCCAGTGTACACGCTGCAAGCTGCAGTGCAGTGCAGTGCAGTGCAGTGCTGGTCACAAAGTTGCCAGCACCCCTGCTGTGCGAGGCAGGCCACCTGGAATCGGTTCCGGGAACATTAAGAGCGGAGTGAGGGACTGTCAGGCATTCCCCCTGCTCCCGCCCCCCCACCCATCCCCCTTCCCCCCTCCCCCTCCCCCCACAACCCTCACACTCTTTCCACAACTGCCGCTCTGCTGCCGTTATCCTGATTGATGAGGTAGAGGCGAGAGAACGTGCGGTGACTGAGTGGTGATGATCGGTTAGGGGGGGAAGGGGGTTGGTGGGGGTGGAGGTGGGGGTTGGGGGATGTAAACGCCTGGTCTTCAACTTCCAACGAGTCAAGACCTTTCCTCTGGGGTTGTGGGACGTGAGAAGCGGGGATCGGTTAGAGGTCGGGGTGGGGATGGGTGGGGTGGGGTGGGGTGGGGTGTCTGGTCTGTAACTCTCACGAGTAAGACCTCTCCTGAAAGAAAAAAACAACAACCCAAACGCAAAAAACTTTTGTTTTCTTTGACGACCAAAGCATGTCTAGTTTGCCACAAACTACTTGAAGCTTGTGTTATTTTGTCACCATTTGGTTCTTGCATGTAAGCATGGGAAAAATCGGTTTTCTCTCTCTTTTTTTTTTATCCACTTTCCGCTGATTGAATATGATTCATGTCTTACTTTTTCATGTACATCCTGTGATTAAAAGAAATCTTTTCTGAATACTATGCTTGCATGTTGCATTTCCTCCCCCCTTTTTGCATGTTTTTTTCCCCATATCGTTCCCGCTTCCCTTCCCATGTATTTATTTACGTTAAACTTCCATATGCTACCAAATTGGAAGATTAAAATATATATATATATATATATATATATATATAAAGAATTCTTCTTGTCTTGGCAAACTACGTCACTGCAGTGAAGCGACACTGGAGTGTTTTCTTTCCCTGTCGGTTTACAGACCGTAATTCGTCAACTTCATGAAAACTGCAGAGTTGTTGTCGTGCTTTCTTTAACGTGCACAAAGTGCGTACTGAGCACTATACATCAAATTATCAGAATCTCATCCGAAACGGAGTGGAGTGATGGCCTAGACGTAATGCGTCCGCCTAGGAAGCGAGAGAATCTGAGCCCACTGTTTCGAATCACGGTACAGTCGCCAATATTTTCTCCCCCTCCACTACATCTTGAGTGGTGGTCTGGACGCTAGCTATTCGGAAGAGACGATAAACCGAGGTCCCGTGTTCAGCATGCATATAGCGCACGTAAAAGAACCCACGGCAACAAAAACCTATGCATCAGAAATTTGGAGACTTAAGAATAATAGCCACATTGAAAAAGTCCATACATACGCTATAAAACGTTTATTAAATATACCTCTTCACTCTCCTAATAAATCATGCTATGGTGAAGCAGGAAGATACCCATCATATATTCGTACTTATGTTAAATGTATCAGTTTCTGGTTAAATCTTTTACAGCGTCCTTTGATGGCAATTATATGAATTGTCTTTAGATCAATATGAAAAACGAAAATCTAACTGGGCTTTTGACGTGAAATCTACTTACGGGTTTGGTACTGTTTTGGCTTAGTCAGGGTGTCGGAAATGTTGCTTTATCTTTGGCAGAGTCTGAGGAAAGTATACTGTGTTGTTTCAAGCAGGAATGACATTTTCGGCTGGAAGAAAATGTAAAATATGAATGGTGTTTTTCTTTTAAGGACTTTTTTCAACCCGAAAAATATCTTTAAAGCTTGACGAATAAGCGGCAAAGATCGGTGTTTGCTCGTGTTAGAATGATATCTCTTGGCATTGTCTGGTTTATGGTCGAATCTTCTGCAGCTGGCACTTTGTGCCCCATGTGCTCAGATGTCTGAAGATGAAAAGCATTTCCTCTTTCACTGCACAGCTTATGATGATATTCGAACAAAATGTGACTTTTTCAGAATACCTCGAGTAAATTATTTCAATGATGAATAAGTTATTTCATCGAACTAGATGTAATACCACCGATACTCATATATGCTGTACATTATTATCTTTGTCATTGTGTTGGATGGTCGCGTGAACAGTTATTTGCTTGTTTAATTTTCTTCTATTGCTAATTTATTAGAACGGATATGTGAATTCAGTTGATGTCGCCTTTTGTGAATGATTTTATTTGTTTTGTACCCCCCCCCTTGACAGAAGGGCTATTAGCTATTGTCAATAAAAAAAAGTGTCAGTGTCAGTGTCAGTGTCTCTCTCTTCCCTTTGTAGACTCTTCCCTATTGCATGCCCTCTGCCACTTTCTCGATCTCAGGTGTGACCATGACTTCTGTTTCAATCACACTCTCAAAGTGCATCGTCATATCACAAACACATGCAGGGCCACAACTCATTCACATCAGCTCCATTCACTGACACCTCACACTGTGTGCTTCAATAACATTCTCCTAATGCATTATCATGTCAAAAACACATGGCAGGCCGCAACGTATCAGCTCCATTCACTGACACCTCACACTGTGTGCTTCAAAAACATTCTCCTAATGCATTATCATGTCAAAAACACATAGCAGGCCGCAACGTATCAGCTCCACTCGCCAGCACCTCATAATGGGTGCACCCAAGACATTTTGTTTTCACTGCGTGCAACCAACATATCCTGTTTTTTTTTTGCACGTCTATTTGCACCCAAGACATTTTGTTTTCACTGCGTGCAACCAAGATATCCTGTTTTTTTGCACGTCTATTTGCACTCAAGACATTTTGTTTTCACTGCGTGCAACTAAGATATCCTGGTTTTTTTTTTTTGTTTTTGTTTTTTTGCACGTATCTTTGCACCCAAGACATTTTGTTTTCACTGCGTGCAACCAAGATATCCTGTTTTTTTGCACGTCTATTTGCACTCAAGACATTTTGTTTTCACTGCGTGCAACCAAGATATCCTGGTTTTTTGCACGTCTATTTGCACCCAAGACATTTTATTTTCACTGCGTGCAACCAAGATATCCTGGTTTTTTGCACGTCTATTTGCACTCAAGACATTTTGTTTTCACTGCGTGCAACTAAGATATCCTTTTTTTTTGTTTTTGTTTTTGTTTTTTTGCACGTGTCTTTGCACCCAAGACATTTTGTTTTCGTTGCGTGCAACCAAGATATCCTGTTTTTTTTTGCACGTTTTTTGTTTTTATTTCCCTTCTTGCTGGCTTTTCACAGACTTTTCAAACCTTTCCAACAAATCAAATATTCTGCCGCAAAGCCTCAACGCTCCTCGCCCCATTTAATAAGAAACGCACCGACTTTTTGTTGAATAGAGAATAGAGTAATAGATATCCTATCTCTGCTGTCATATCATTTCTGGAACTGCACCTCAACACGTTTCTGAATGTTTAAACAAGTATGTCCCTTCAAAGCCTCTCCGACTCTTCTGCTGATAACAGAACCTTCCGAGTCTCAAAATTCAACACAGAGAAACCAGACGGCCTTTTTTTTTCTTTTTTTTTTTTAACCCTGTGTTGTTTGAATCCACAAGATAAGACAATTTCCATACACGGCGTAAATGTATGCGTGTGCGTGTGTTGTAAATGTATGTGTCTGCGTGTGTGGGGGGTGTGTGTGTGGGTGTGTGTGTGGGGTGTGTGTGGGTGTGTGTGGGGTGTGTGTGGGGTGTGTGTGTGTGTGTGTGGGGGGGGGGTGTGGGTGTGTGTGGGTGTGTGTGGGGTGTGTGTGGGGTGTGTGTGTGTGTGTGGGGGGGGGGGGGGTGTGGGTGTGTGTGGGTGTGTGTGGGGTATGTGTGGGGTGTGTGTGGGTGTGTGTGGGTGTGTGTGGTGGTGTTGGTGAGGATGTGGTGGGTTTGCCTTGGGAGGGTGTACATTCATGAGTTTTTGTTTTGTGTCTGACTGACATGCATGTTGTGATATGAAATAAAACGCTACATAGATATACCAATCACTTTTATCATCGTCTTCAGCCTAGAATAGGCTTTGAGCTAAAAACAGACTGACAGACAAGCTTCTCTGCGCAGGGAAGAGAGAGAGAGAGAGAGAGAGAGAGAGAGAGAGAGAGAGAGAGAGAGAGAGAGAGAGAGAGAGAGAGAGAGAGAGAGAGAGAGAGAGAGATGTAAAGATAATTGTTACGTGCAGAAAACATTTTCTGATAAGAGACAAAGCTGCGCCCAAAAGCTGCAGCCTGAGAGATGTTTCTCTGCACACACACACACACACACACACACACACACACACACACACACACACACACACACACACACACACACATACACACACACACACACACACACACACACACACAGGTAAAGATATGCTACATACAGAAAGCATTTTCTGATAAAGAGACAATTTTGAACCAAAAAGCTGCATCCTGGTAAACTTCATAGGAGCCGTGCTTTGTGCAGTTCCTTTTCCTTGGGAAGGGATTTTTCTGCTGATAAGATTTCATGGATGAAGGGAGACTCCTGAAAGCCTTTGTAAAGGGAAGCTATTGTCTTGAACTCGTCTGTGGACTGGAACTTCTGCTGGGAGTTCTTGATTGTAGACCTTCTCTCTTTATATATATATATATATATATATATATATATATATATATATATATATATATATATATATATATATATATATTATCAGAGCAGACATATAACCAGATGTCATCTGTTAAACCTGTAGTAGCTCCATGAAGTAAACAGCATGATGCTGCTACTTTTGTTTTCGTTACATACGGACGGCTCTTTTACTGACAAACATAGACACGCGGATTATAACCTATAAAAACATTGATGCTTGATATCAATGATACATTTTGTATGTAATTGTTTTTCGTTAACTTTTTAGGCAAATTTGGTCAAGCGAAAATCACAACCGTGCGTGTCTTGCTATCATCTTCTACTGGATGAAAGGAGGTGGAGCATGATTCCTTTGTTTCATGTGTTTCCGCTTTGTCTAGGTACAACGCTCAGTTTATATCACAGATTGACATAGGCTTACAGTTGGGCCAACAGCAAAGTGAGAGCTGTATGATCAATGGTTTCTCCACTGCAGTGGGAATTCGTTTACAGCTTAGTCTTTTGTGAAGGACTATGACTCTCAAACTAGGAGACAAGATTGCGCTGGCTCTTAGTGCTGCAGCCTTGGGGGCTAGTTGGCCTTTGGGAACCATCCCAACACCGACTGTGTTAAAACCCTTTTGGCCGGGAGAGTGGGAATGTAACTTGGGCAAGACACCCTCCACTATCATCAAATTATAGCCCAGATAGTTGGGACAGCTGTTGCCTCCTCTGCTGTTCTGATGGCCATAGTCGGGCACGACTGACTATCATACAGGTAGGACGTAGACAGCTTTCCAGCATATAATTTTTCACTGTAGTTTGATGAAGCCTTTTGTACACGAAAGTGTGTCTTCACAAGTGACTGAGAACGTTGATGTTTTTGACTTTTTGCATTCATTATCAGTTGTTTCGCTTGTCAGTTTAACGACTTCTCTTTTACGAAGTCCTTTAAGTAATTTCCTGTAACTGTATTTAGAGTTGTTTTGTTGTTGTTGTTGTTGTTTTTTCTTCCAAATTTCACCCACATTTTTACCCTCATTTGCCCAGTTTCTCCCAACCCTCCATTCATCCACATCTCCCACCCCTTCTAACCGATAATACTCAGATGTATTCATAAATACTTTAACAAAATGTCTTCAATCACCGATATGTGTGACGGGACATTAAACAAAATTCCTCCTCCTCCAGCTTTCCATCCAAAACGTTTTGCATTTGTAGAGTCTTTATTCAAGTGAAGAATCCATGTCTGAACCGTGGCGCACGCGAGGAGGAGGGGGCAAAAGGAAGCCATTGTCTGGCGCGTGTTTCGTTATTTTGTGTGGAAGACGGCTTTCAACCTCCACGCTCTCTTTCTCCAAATCTCACGATTTTTTTTTTGTTGCACTTGGCGATATACCATACGTCTGCGACAAACCACGGCTATGGAGATACATTGGTCTTTGAGACCGGCTGATTCCTTCCTGTTTGCAGAATGGAACATTTGATTTCTTCCATTTTTTCTCTCTCTCATCGGTTCTTTCTCTTATGTTTACAGAAAAGAACTTTATTTTTTCTTCTTTCTTTTTTTGGTCTCTCTCTCTCTCTCTCTCTCTCTCTCTCTCTCTCTCTCTCTCTCTCTCTCTCTCTCTCTCTCTCCAGAAATCTGATGTCTGGAATCCTATTGTTGTGGGGTACAGGGGAGAGATTGGGAGAGAAGTTTTAAACCTAAAGAGTGATGGAGAATAAAAGACACAGAGAACTCGGTTTCACATTCGCGATCTATCTATCTGTCTATCTATCTATCTATCTGTCTGTCTGTCTATCTATCTGTCTATCTATCTATCTATTTATCTATCTATCTATCTATCCAATACTGACACAGGTCTGATCAACTTACAGCTGTTTCATTTTTTAAAATTTAATTTCTTTTTATCAAATCTCTTCCTTTAAAATCTTCCTGAGGAAGCCCACCAGAGCGTAAATCTGAAGCTGAGAAAATATGAATTATTCGTATGAGTTCTTATTGTATGAATCAACCAACCAACCAACCAACCAACCAACCAACCAATCCAATCAATCAATAGAAAACATGTGTGTGTGTGTGTGTGTGTGTGTGTGTGTGTGTGTGTGTGTGTGTGTGTGTGTGTGTGTGTGTGTGTGTGTGTGTTTACATAATTATCTATTGATTTTCTAAATCAATGATCGATTTATTTCATTCTATTCGATGGGCGATTGATTCATCTTCATTTTCACCGTTTCTCGTTACCTGCTTTGTAAAATGTCTTCCCCTGTTAATGTTTGTCTTTTTGAACTCTTGTCTGGTCTTGTCTTGTCTTGTCTTGTCTTGGCTTGGCCTATGTTTCTTCCTTTCTTTAATTTATTGATTTCTATACTATATTGTTTACATCTTTTTATTCATTCATTCATTCAATTCCGCTCTCACTGCGATCTGTTTACGTGCAATTCTTTACATCCCGTATTGAAGTTTGTGCGTTCTCTCTCTCTGTCTCTGTCTGTATGTTTGTCTCTCTCTGTGAATGCGTGCGTGTGTGCACGCATGCGTGTGTATATGTGCGTGCGTGCATGCATGCTTGCACGCATGTTTGTTTGTTTGTGTGCGTGCGCGCGCGCGCGCGCGTGTGTGTGTGAGAATACGTGTGTGCATGCGCGCGCGCATGTGTGTGTGTGTGTGTGTGTGTGTGTGTGTGTGTGTGTGTGTGTGTGTGTGTGTGTGCGTGTGTGCATGGTGTGTGTGTGTGTGTGTGTGTGTGTGTGTGTGTGTGTGTGCGTGTGTGTGTGTGCGTGTGTGTACGTGTCTGTGTGTGTGTGTACATGACAAGCTACTGTTGGCTATGATGATAGCTGGATGCGCTGAGTGCCTTGCATGCCAAACCAGGAAGTGCGTTCTCTGCGTGCATTCTGTGTCGGGACGTGACGCGTGACCTGCCAGCCGTGCATGTCACGACACAAGGTGCAGCAGCTGTGCTGATGATGGAGGTGAGCGATACCGTTAGGTCGGGGAGGGGTGGGTAGTGTCGGAAGTTGGGGGTGTGGTGGGGTGTGTGTGGAGGGGTAGTTGTGTGTGTGTGTGTGTGTGTGTGTGTGTGTGTGTGTGTGTGTGTGTGTGTGTGTGTATGGGTGGTGGGGGTAGGGGGGGTAAGAGTGGAGATGGTGATGGTGGTGGTTGGGCCCTGACTTAACAAGGTACTTACTTCTTTGATGTTTTATTTTTTTTTGTAGATGGATAGAAAGATAGATTGATAGAGAGAGAGAAACACACACACACACACACACACACACACACACACACACACACACACACACACACACGGAGGAGAATGAGACGAGAGAAAGAGAAGAGAAGGAGAGAGACAAAGAGACAGACATAGACAGACATAGAGAGAGAGAGAAAGAGCGATAGGTCGAGAGCTAGCTAGCTAGATGGAGAGAGAGCGAGAGAGAGAGAGGGAGGGTGGGGGGAAGCAGACACACGGACAGACACACAGACAGTCACACAGAGAGACAGCGAAAGATAGACACAGACAGACAGACAGACAGATAGACAGAAAGCACCACCATGGTGATTCTGGAAAAAAAATATGAAACCAAAAAAACAAGCAAAACTCAAGCGACATCAAGAGAACGCCCAACACACGGAAACACCACACAACCTTACCGAGAGAGAGAGAGAGAGAGAGAGAGAGAGAGAGAGAACAAGAACAAGAACAAAACTTTAATCTCCAGGCCTCCGGCCCCTAGAAAGAGGTCAAAAGTACACAATATGGTGATAACTCAGCCACAACAAAATGTAAAATACGTACTAACTTAACCTGTAGAACAAAAGTGCTTCTCGTGCATAGTAAATTAATTCTAACTTTCATCATTGCTGTCACAGAATTCCTGTCGTATCTTCAGGGCATTAAATATATAAACACACACACTCTCTCTATCTCATAAATATATAAAAGGTGAATGGGCCCTGACATAACAAGGCACTTACTTCTTTGATGTTTTATTTTTTTTTTGTAGATGGATAGACTCTTTCTCTCTCCACCTAGCTAGCTAGCTCTCGACCTATCGCTCTTTCTCGCTCTCTCTGTCTCTGTCTCTTTGTCTCTCTCCGTGTCTTCTCTTTCTCTCGTCTCATTCTCCTCCGTGTGTGTGTGTGTGTGTGTGTGTGTGATATTTATAAGAGAGAGAGAGAGAGAGAGACAAGAACAACAACAACATACTGTAGTGAGGGACTACAAATGGCCGACGTACACCAGGTGTCTGTACCTTTCGGGGCTGGCAGAGTATTGGCTTCAGCGCAAAAGGCGACAAGGAATTCACACGTTAACACACACATACACACACACACACGCGCGCGCGCGCGCGCGCGCACACACACACACACACACACTGGACTGCCTGCTATTTGATAACGGAGCCCACGCACAGTGTTTCTTGCTGAGTTGTGAAAAAGATGTGGTGTCTTTTTTTTTTTTTTTTTTTTTTTTTTTTGTCCACACAAACGGCTGTCCACTTCTTGTTTCACTAATGTGATTACGTTGTTCTTGGTTTAGGAATTAAGTTTTAATTTTTGTTTTGTTTCTTCTCAAAACCCTGCGGTTGGTTCTTTCGTGTTACGCCTTTTGCTGTTGTTGTTGTTTTCAAGTAAAATCACTCGTTTTTCTTTCTTCCGCAACACTGTTAAGATTTGTTCACACTAACTCTTGTTTCAGAATTCACCTTTTTTTTTACAAACACGTTTTTCGTGTCAACAGACTTTATTGCGTTGTCCTCGTTTCAGAAAATAATGCTGTGTTTGTTCAGTGCTATAACTGTGGTGCTACTCTGACTCCCTTGATGATGTTTGACACAGTTGTCGTCCCATTCCGTGGACGGGCGCCATAGCCGAATGGTTAAAGCATTGGACTTCCGATCTGAGGGTCCCGGGTTCGAATCACGGTGACAGCGCCTGGTGGGTAAAGGGTGGAGATTTTTACGATCTCCCAGGTCAACATATGTGCAGACCTGCCAGTGCCTGAACCCCCTTCGTGTGTATACGCAATCATAAGATCAAATACGCACGTTAAAGATTCTGTAATTCATGTCAGCGTTCGGTGAGTTATGGAAACAAGAACATACCCAGCATGCACACCCCCGAAAGCGGAGTATGGCTGCCTACATGGCGGGGTAAAAACGGTCATACACGTAAAAAGCCCACTCGCGTAATACAAGTGAACGTGGGAGTTGAAGCCCACGAACGCAGAAGAAGAAGAAGTCCCATTCCGTGAATGTTGTTTCACTGTGGTGTTGTCCCTGGCTCAGTTCTCGTTGTTTCTGGAAACCCTTGTCTTGTCTTTGCTTTCATAGAACGTACGTGCTACTCCCCCCCCCTTCCCCCCCACAAGCCCATAAAATGCTGCGTTGTCTTCAGTTCACAGATCACACGGGTGTTCGTGGTATTAAACACTGGTTGACGGACAAAGCACGCTGGTGTCTCTTCCTGTGTTGAACCCATCGCCGTATCTTTGGTTGGTTAGTTGGTTCACAAATGCAGTCCTTGGTTAGTTTTATACAAAACAGTGTTAAGTCCTTTTTTTTTTTTATTAAACAAAATACTTAAGATTTTATTCCCACACCGTTGTCATGTCCTCAGTGAACAGGCTGTGACCTGTATTTGATATGAAAACAAAACTCAACAAAACAACAACGACAATTACAAAAAAAAAGTTCAGTGTTGTCCTAGCTTCATAAAAAGTCAAACAAAATGACAGTGACAATAAAAACAAAAAAGACCAGCAATGTTCTAACTTTACAAACAATCATTCAAACTGTCTCCTTGACTCATAACACGTCCAGCACGATATCCTAGCTTAAAAACAATCATCCAGACTGTCTGCTCGACTCAAAAAAACATATTTAGCTATCATTTTCTGAGTTTTTTTTCCCGCAAAACACAACAGGGTAGCTCTTGACGAGCAGAGAGCACAACACTAAATCACCGCCTGGACATGACGGATGTGAGCGGAACAGCCAAGGTGAAGGTCAGTGCGTTAGATGCGAGGTCCCCTGTGGTCTGACACAGACCTCGCCATCGTAAAGATTTCACGTGCACGGTGCTACATCACCTTTAGTGACAGCTAGGATCGCGGTCACTGTACCGCTGACCCCGAGTTCAAGACCCCGAACCACCCATCAAGGTTTGAGTGACGAGGTGTGCGGTTTTTGGGAGCGGGGTCACTGCTTGTCATCAGTAGCCCCGGGGGCTGGTGGTGGGGAGACGGATGGACGTCTCTTGCACAGGAACGTGGGTGGCTGGGGACTGGAGTGACTGACAGCCGGGGCTGTGGTTTGGAAAGAGATCGGACTGTATTCCTGTCTTCATTGAGGCCAAAGGCCAATATGATGGGGTGTGGGACAAACAAAATAATTTGTTTTTGGATTGGGAAGAGAGTTTGCAAATTAGCAAATAAACTTAAGAAAGAAATGAATTGTTATAATTGAATAATAATAATATAATAATAATAATGGTATTTATATAGCGCTGAATCTTGTGCATAAACAAACCAAAGAGTTTTCGCACCAGTCATTCACACGCATGCATAACTCTAAAACTGGAGAAACTGAAAGACAAGGAAGAGGCAGGGAAGGGAGTCTATTTGGGGAAGAGGTGGGTTTTAAGACCAGACTTGAAAGAACTGAGTGTGGAGACTTGACGAAGCGAAAGAGGAAGTTCATTCCAATTGCAAGGTCCAGAGACGGAGTGTAGGGGTGAAGGCAGCCACAGAGATAGGAAGGGGCTGATTTGTGAATACATTTAGAACATAGAGTGCTGATCTTATACTTTATTCTGTGTGAGACAGGGAGCCAATGGAAATGTTGCAAAATATGAGTGATGTGCTCAGATCTTTTCTTTCTGAGGACGAGTCGGGCAGCGGAAGGGACTGAATGGATGAAGCAGGCAAACCAGACAATAGAGAGTTACAGTAGTCAAGGCGAGAGAGAATGAGAGAAACGACAAGTCTAGATGTTGCGTCAATGGACAGATATTTCCGGATGGAACTGATGCGCCGCAATTGACTGTAGCAGGATTGA
The DNA here is from genome assembly GCF_041734735.1 of Babylonia areolata. Taxonomy (NCBI): domain Eukaryota; kingdom Metazoa; phylum Mollusca; class Gastropoda; order Neogastropoda; family Buccinidae; genus Babylonia; species Babylonia areolata. The sequence goes on from NC_134884.1 coordinate 22,441,745, forward strand.
CATGAGCCGTGGAAATTCACAGTACACAGTAGTATTATATAAGTTAGTCAGCATCTTTATGTTTCTCTTATGAAACCCGAAACATCTCCGCACAAACAACAAAAAAATAGGCTCCTGCGTGCACTGGTAATATTCGCTCTTTCTGAATGCTTGCCGCGAGACGTGGTAGACTCACTCAGCGCGGAACAGCGGCAAAGAAAAATCCAAGACATGAAAACGAGGTGTGATCGTAAGATACTAGACATCAGATACATGACCAGAATCACCAGTCAACAAGTACGCCAGACCAAACAACCAGCACACTGGACAATCTGATTATCTGCTGACATGAGTTATGAAAAGAAATCTACGTTGGTATGGCGAGGTACCAAGGACCAGTGGCCTTGCCAAAACAATCCTCCAAGGAACTGTTGAGGGAGGGAGCCGATGGTCTGACAATATTGCAGAATGGACGAAAAAAACAAACATTTGTAGAGGCCCGGGCTTTTGACACATGCAACCGACAGACCAGTAGTATTTTGGTGAACAGTTCTTCATCGCTGGCATCTTCGCTGGATCAGTCTGCTGATGATGGTACCGGATTAACAATATGTAATTAACCAAAAATTGTGAATCAATGATAATATTATAATCATAAGCGGGTCTATTCCGCCTGGCTGGCTGAACAACGCTCATTCCTAAATAAACGAATGACAGAAGTAAATAAATAACTTAATACGCAAGAAAAGAAGAAAAGAAGAAAACGTGAAAGAAAGAAAGAACAAAGAATGAAAGAAAGAACGAAAAGAAAAAAAGCAACAGAACAAAGAACAACCCTCAAAGAATGAAAGAAAAAAAAGGCAAACAAAAGAATGTAAGAACTGATGAAAGACAGACTGAAGGAAATATAGAATGAAAGAGTGAGTGAAAGGAATAATGAATGAAAACAAGACAGACAGACAGACAGACAGACAGACAACCAGACAGACACACACACACACACACACACACACACACACACACACACACACACACACCCCGAGTGTATGCTTGACGAAAGCAATTCGGCAACTTATAGTCTTTTTTTTTTATTACCCGAAAAGAAGAACACATTTACATTTGGTGAACGTAATGGTGACAATCAGTGACACGAGGATGAGGATTTCAGAATTTCACAGCGTGACAAAACACGGCAAGCGGGAGGAAGAGAAACACACCTCTTGTCATCATCAACACTACTGTCATTAATAACGTTAACACCCATATCATGATGGTACGTTTACATTGGTCGTCGTTAAATAATCATAACCATCGTCATCATCATCTTCTTCGTCATCGTCTTTTTCTACTTCTTTTCTTTCTTTCTTCTTTTCGTTTTCATCTTGTTGTTGTTGTTCTTTTTTTTCTCTTCTTCTCTAAGTTACAGCGAATGTAAAAGAAGTAGCACCATGGTTTAAGTCACAGCGAAAATTTCCGAAAGAACCAGTCGGATTTTGAGTCTAACAGTATTAACGTAAAGAGAGAGAGAGAGAGAGAGAGAGAGAGAGAGAGAGAGAGAGACAGACAGACAGACAGACAGACAGACAGAGACAGAGAGAAGAAGAAGATGAGAGAGGAGTGGGATAGAGAAAGGGAGGAACAGAGGGAGGCAATTTTGAATGAGTTTGTTGTTGGATGTTGGCATTAAAGTGTGTCACAGTGAAGCCCCATCGTGCTTCTGATAAACTATGACCTGAAATCTTTGTTTTATTATTATTTTATCTGTGACCGGTGCTGAGACACTGTTAATCAAAGTACACGCTGCAGCTAGTTTTGTTAGATATATTGTTCGTCATGAATTCTGTGTTCATATCAACTCAGGTTGCCTGAGAGTCACAGGCAGAGCAGGAAGGGAGGTAATTTGGACTAAATTTTTGTTGTTGGATATTGGCATTAAGAGGTAAAAAGAAAAAAAGAAAAAAGAAAAAAAAAAGAAAAGAAAAAATATGGGAAGAATGAAACATAACCAACACAGAAACATTGTGGTCAATTTTGTTTGGGTGTCGTATCACATGAGCATCGATTTAATTTAGTTGCAAAGTCAGGGCGATCTTTGAGGACATCACACTCAACAATTTCTAATCCTTCTTCCTTTGGAAGAAAATGTGTTGTCTGTCTACCTGTGTGTCACGGTGAGAGGAAGGGAGGGGTATGAGGTAGATTAGGGATATAGGTCAGGTGCCAGTTGCATTGCTTGGTTCTAACTTTTTGACAGTTACACGTGACTAAATACCTACGTTGACCGGACTACGCCATTGGTCAGTTCCATACTGCACACAGCTAGTAGCAGGTTACGACCATACTAGGCTTTTCCGTCCGAGCAAAGCAACTGGCTCTAGGTCAGGGGTTGGGGAACTGGGCTAAAGTAGTTAGGGGAGGGATGGTTGGGAGGCTGAAAGGAAGGGTTAGGTGTTCGTGGGAAGTGAAAACACAACACGAAACAACAGTGAGAATAAAATATCGGTACTAGACTATCGGAAAGTTGTGCGGTGATCCAAAGGGTTTGGAAGCGAAACGAAAGTACGACGACTATAGTTGGACATGTTACGAGGCCATATGTGTGTGGACATGACAACCTGACTATGGGTGGCGCTGCAGTGTAGTGACGCGCTCTCCCTGGGGAGAGCAGCCCGAATTTCACACAGAGAAATTTGTTGTGATAAAAAGAAATACAAATACAAATATGGGGAAAAAACCAGTGCATGTACCAAATAAGCAAGTCTTCCGTTTTACTTATTCATTTATTTAATTTTATAAATATGTATCTATTCTTTTTTTAAATACGAATCGCTCTCCCGTGGGTAGGCGTGTTTGTCAATGAAACTGCAGGAAATGAGATGACACTCTCCAGCAATCTGTCGGCCTCAGAGAGGATGGTAACCCCGGTGATATTTTGTGTGGACCCAGATGCTACACTGCAACAACTGATTCACCAAATGTCACGCATGTAGGTTACCTACCACCCACGCTGCCACTTTCCACACGTAAGCTGTTGTTAATCCTGACTGCTCCACATTTTTTTAGGGGACTGTTTTGAACACACTGGCCTTGCTGGTTTTGTGTGGCGCAAAAAAGGGGGCATGAAAAAGTAACAAGAATTTATATACCAAAAAAACATATCTGGAACACAGAATCACACACACACACACACACACACACACACACACACACACACAACACACACACACACACACACACACACACAACACACACATGCATACCCACACGCGAGTGGACACGCACGTGCACACATAGGAAATACCCAGCATTCACCTTCCACCCCTTACCCCCACCCGCCGGAAAATGGAGTATGGCTGCTTCCATGGCGAAGTAAAAACTGTCATATGTGAAAAATCCCATTTAAAGATATACGTGCAGACGTGGGGGCTGCAGTCCGTAAACGCAGAAGGGAAACATAATTCACAAAAAATAATTGTTTGCTCCATGAAGGTGAAAATATTCATATTCCTTTCTTATTCATTCCAGAACTTTCTGGAAAAAAAGTGTTGCAGACAGCTTTGTTTCATCATTGTCAACCCATGGATTCTTTGTCTGTTTCGTTGGGAGCAACTCATCTTTAACGTTGTCAAAGCGTGGCTTGTTGGGTCATAAACAGTTAAAAGAGCGGTTCTTTCTTCATCTCGTTTCCCATTCCCTCTCCCCAGTAGTTGAGACAGAGTCACACACACACACACACACACACACACACACACACACACACACACACAGAGAGAGAGAGAGAGAGAGAGAGAAGGAGATTCATGATCAAAGATTCAAGATGGTTGATTCAATTAAGGCCATAGCCCCATATGAATAGGGGGTAATAACAGAGTTTTACATGAGAGAGAGAGAGAGAGAGAGAGAGAGAGAGAGAAATGCACTCCGGTTAAAGCAAGTCCACTCACGCACAGGTCAAAACTTAACTAAACGCCTTCGTTGTTAAACATATATATATATATATATATATATATATATATATATATATATATATATATATATATATATATAAAACAACAAAATAAAAAAAACAAAAAAACAAACAAACAAACAAACAAAACAAAACAAAACAAACAAAAAAACCCAACAACCACAAAAACATTACCTCTCGAACAACTTACCTCAAGGGTGGACAAATCCGCACATTTTCCACTGTTATGTCAACGACTGGCAATGAAAAAAAAAAAAGAAGAGAAATGCCAACAATAACAAAAGTAACTGTGCTTTGTGAAGAAAAAGAAAACAACAAACAAATAACTGTTTCAACTACTGTACTTTTTTTTTCTTTCTCTTTTTTCTACAAACTCACAGTTTCCATATCAGTTATAAAACACTGCAGAAGACACACACCACAACAGCAGCTCACTCTACAGTAGCAGACAAAACTGCACGACTGTTGGCAGGAGGGGGAAAAAAAATTACTGTGCAGGAGACGAGCGCTTTTGACAATTGGCTGTTTCTCCTCCTCCTCCTCCTCCTCCTTCTCCTCCTCCCACCCTACTCGTTCCCCTCACCCCATCCCTTCCATTCCACCCCTCCATCCTCATCACCACCACCACCCCCGCCACTTCCTCCTCCTCCCCCCCCCCACCCTCCTCCTCCTTCACGTCCCTCTTTTCCGCTCCCCACTAATTTTGACCAAGACTTGTGCGGCACAGTGTGGTAGGCTGCGTTCGTCAAAAGAAGTAGAAATAAAACAGAGTTGTAATTAATTTCTGTCTGTCACTCACTCACTCTCTCTCTCTCTCTCTCTCTCTTTCTCTCTCTCTCTGTCTCTCCTCCCCCCCCCCCCCCCCCCCCGTGTGTCCGTCTCTTTCTGCCGCTGTGTCTGTCTGTCTGATGCTTTGTCTGTCTGTTATGTTTTTTCTCCGTCTCTCTCTCTCTCTCTCTCTCTCTCTCTCTCTCTCTCTAATCCTCTCTGTGTTTCTCTCTTTCTGACTCGAACGTTTATATAATTATGAAAAAGAAAACACAACTCAAGCAACCAAAGGTCGTTTGATCGTCTGTGAAAACTAAAAGGATTTCAACCATATATATATAAAAAGAAGCCCTGGGTCACGGACGACATCCTACAGCTGTGTGACAAACGTAGAGACCTGAAAAAGAAAAAGAATGAAGAAGAAGGGGCAAAACAGTACAAAGCAGTTAACACCGAAATCAAGAGAAGCATGAAGAAGGCAAGGGAGAATTGGATTGAAGGAAAATGCCAGGACATAGAGGAAAACCTGACAAGAAACAACAGCAAGAAAGCCTACCAAGTTGTGAAAGAACTTACCAACACAAGGCAAGGTAGAACTATGTCCAACATCCAGACCAAGGATGGAAAATGTCTAACAGAAGAACAAGACATCCTAAAGCGATGGACAGAATACTGCTCAGAGCTATACAACATACAGACCACAGGTGATCCAGCAATACTGAATGTTCCACCAGCCACTGATAACAGTAATCACCCCATACTCCGTGAAGAAATAGAGGCAGCAATAGCATCGCTGAAAAAAGGGAAATCGGCAGGAGTGGACAACATCCCATCAGAACTGGTCCAAGCAGGGGGTGAAGTTATGATAGATGTGCTACTGAAAATCTGCAACAAGATCTGGCAAACAGGGGAATGGCCCACACCGTGGACACAATCACTGATCATCACCCTTCCCAAAAAGGGCAATCTCCAGCAGTGTCAAAACTACCGCACCATCAGCCTGATTAGTCATCCCAGCAAAGTCATGTTGAAGATCCTGCTTAACAGACTGAAACCACAAGCAGAAAACATCATTGCTGAAGAACAGGCAGGTTTCAGACCAGGAAGGAGCACAACTGAACAAATCTTCAACTTGAGGTTGCTATGTGAGAGGTACCATCAACACCAACAAGACCTCTACCATGTCTTCATTGATTTTAAGAAGGCATTTGACAGGGTCTGGCATGCAGCTTTGTGGGCTACCATGAATCTGTACAACATCAACGCCAACCTGATCAGACTGATACAGCACCTCTATGACAAAGCCACCAGCGCCGTCTACCTCAACAATAGCATCGGGGACTGGTTCAGAACCACAGTCGGAGTGAGACAAGGCTGTCTACTCTCCCCAACACTCTTCAACATCTTCTTAGAAAGAATAATGACTGACGCACTGGAAGAGCATGTAGGAACAGTCAGCATAGGCGGCAGAACAATCACAAACCTACGTTTTGCCGACGACATTGATGGACTGGCTGGAAAAGAAGAACAACTGGCAAGCCTGGTCAAACATCTAGACAAAGCCTCCACATCGTATGGAATGCAAATCAGTGCGGAGAAAACCAAACTGATGACTAACAACACCAACGGCATCAGCATTGACATCAAAGTCAACGACGAAAAGCTTAAAACAGTCCACAGCTTCAAATATCTGGGAGCAATCGTGTCAGATGAAGGATCTAAACTAGAAGTACTCTCGAGAATTGCCCAAACAACAACGGCACTCAACAAGCTGAACACCATCTGGAACAACAAAAACATCGCTCTCAGCTCAAAAATCAGACTGATGCGTTCCCTGGTTATATCAATATTGCTCTACGCCTGCGAGACTTGGACCCTGACTGCAGACATCGAGAGAAGAATCCAAGCTGTCGAGATGAGATGCTTTCGTAGACTACTTGGCATCTCCTACAGAGACCACATCACTAACACGGAAGTGGAGAACAGAATCAAGCAAAGTATTGGACCCTACGAAGACCTTCTGTCCATAGTGAAAAAACGCAAACTTAGGTGGTATGGACACATCTCCCGATCATCTGGTCTTGCCAAAACGTTCCTGCAAGGCACCGTACAAGGAGGCAGAAGGAGAGGACGGCAGAAGAAGAGATGGGAAGACAACATCCGGGGGTGGACAGGCTTGACGCTCGGTGACGCCCTGAGGAAATCAGAAAACCGTGAAGAGTGGAGAGGGGTGGTGGCCAGGTCAGCAGCGGTGCCCCAACGGTCTGAACCCAGACTACGGGAGAGGTGAAGGTGAAGAATATATATATATATATATATATATATATATATATATATATATATATATCTTGTCATTTATGTGTTGGGTGACACGCTCGCTGCTATTTCAGACTTTGTTTTATGTTTTGGTTTGTTTTCTATACATGTCTCCATTTCATTTTCTTTTGTGTGCCCTTTTCCATTGTCTTGTAAATCATGTGCTGTTAAATGTATGCATTGTAAAAAAAAAGGTTGGCTATCCGTCCAACCAAACAATAAGTATGGCTTATCACTAACATTGTTTGCCTATCCCTCTTACTCTGCCACTAGTCCGCCAGTGACCGTATTCAAGAGACCGTCGTGTCTGTGGGTAAAGATGTGTTGGAGTCTCCCGTCGGACCGACGGATGAGTAGGCAGGCAGGCTTATCTGTCGGTGTGTTTGAAGGGCTAGCTCGTCGTTCCGACATTAGCCTGATTGCCTGACCAGCACAGGTGATTTTTTTTTTTTTTTTTTTTTTTTTTTTTAGTGAGGAGGAATTGTGCAGTCCCTTCCCCACTCTCTCGCCTACAGACGCTCACAGTCCCACAGGTGCAGATACTGCCACGTGTAGGACGGCCTCGGCAGGTGAAGGTTTTTTCTTCGGAGCTCCGTCTCTTAGGAGGACTTCCAGCCAAGGATAAGAGCTCCCCCTGCCCTTTGGTCATCCTCTTCCGCCTTCACAGCCGTTGGGAGATTTCACATGCGGCATGTAGTACTGGGTTACATGGTACAAGTAGCAAGGGCTATGCCCCTGACCTGACCAATGAAAGGTAAAGGTAAAGGTAAAGGTGTACCTACGGGCAAATATACCTGAGGCAAGGCAAACTACCAGAGGGTAAGCAGTATCCGGTATTCAGGAACACTCGAGTGTACCCGCGGGTCTTCAAACCCAAAGGTAAATTTGCCATTACTAACTTGCCAAAAGGGTGAAAGGGTGCGGGGTTGGAGGGGGTGGGGGTGGGGGTGGGGAAGGGGGAGTGAACCGCCTTGTGAAGAACAAAACTCTTTCTTTTGATGGAAAGAGGGCACCATACAGTGATGCAAAACGCTCAGTGGTTGCTGTTTTTTGTTTTTTTTTGTTCTCTCTCTCTCTCTCTCTCTCTCTCTCTCTCTCTCTCTCTCTCTCCTCCCGTCCCTCCAGTTCCATCATTGATGCTGCACTGCTTTTGCTGCACGGCAAGTTTTTTTGCGGTCTGTCCCACACGCGCAGCACAGCACAGCACAGCACAGCACAGCACAGCATAGTGGTGCAGTGACGTAGTGGTAACTTGTCCGACTAGGAAGAGTGTGTCCACGGATTCTTCTTCTTCTTCTTCTTTGTTCGTGGGCTGCAACACCCACGTTCACTCGTATGTAAACGAGTGGGCTTTTACGTATATGACCATTTTTACCCCGCCATGTATGCAGCCATACTCCGTTTTCAGGGGTGTGCATGCTGGGAATGTTCTTGTCTCCATAACCCACCGACCGCTGACATGGATCACAGGATCTTTTACGTGCTTATTTGATCTTATGCGTGCGTATACACACGAAAGGGGTTCAGGCACAAGCAGGTCTGCACATACGTTGACTTGAGAGATCGGAAAAAAAAAATCTCCACCCTTTACCCACCAAGATTCGAACCCGGAACCCTCAGATTGAAAGTCCAACGCTTTGACCACTCGGCTATTGCGCCCGTCATCCACGGGTTCGATTCCTACTTTATACAAACAGGGATTTTTTTTTTACCGTACCCCCGCTTCCAATAGACCATGTCTACGTCAATAACATGAAACAAACAGAACAAGAGAGGCAAGGCCTTCAAGACTCACTTGTGATACACTTAAAAAAAAAAAAATCCAAGCTTTTTATGTATTGAGTATAATTTCAAAATGTAATGTTTAAGATGAGAAAGATCAGTTTAAAGCAAATTAACTCCCCTAGCTTTAATTACAGAGTAATTTCCCTTCTTTACTATCTGCACCAAAACGTTTGCAAAATAAATAAAACTTCCATGCTTAGCAAAAGAAGTTCCTGTTTGAACAGAAAATGATAATAATGACTGCTCTTGTTGTGTCAGAATATCAGATCAAAGTGCCAAGTTTAGAGAATACAAAAAATATAAATATAACAGTAAATGCAGTTTGCATATAATTAGGCTTCATTTAAAAATTTTTTTTGTGCCCATCCCAGAGGTGCAATATTGTTTTAAAAAAGATGAATGGAAAGAACTGAATTTTTCCTATTTTTATGCCTAATTTGGTGTCAACTGACAAAGTATTTGCAGAGAAAATGTCAATGTTAAAGTTTACCACGGACACACAGACACACGGACACACACACACACACACACACAGACAACCGAACACCGGGTTAAAACATAGACTCACTTTGTTTACACAAGTGAGTCAACAAACAGAAAAAAAAGAAAGAAAAAAGAAACAAGCACACCAAATTGTCTTAGTAGTGTACTGTTGTAGTATTTCGCCCTCTCCACAGGAAGGAAGGTAGCAGAGTGGTTGATTAAGACGCTCATCTGCCAGTATAGTTTCAGTTTCAGTTTCAGTAGCTCAAGGAGGGGTCACTGCGTTCGGACAAATCCATATACGCTACACCACATCTGCCAAACAGATGCCTGACCAGCAGCGTAACCCAACGCTCTTTGTCAGGCCTTGAGAAAAAAAAAGAAAAAAAAAAAAGAATAAATAAAATGAAATAAAATAAATAAATAAAATGAAATAAAATGAATAAATAAATAAACAAATAAAATGAAAAAAACACCCCACAAATAAATAAATAAATAATAATATATAATTAAAAATAACTAACTAAATAATAATAATAATAATGAAAATAAAATAAATAAATAGATGAATAAATAAATAAAATAAATTAAAAAAAAAAGCAAAAAAAAAAGCAGACACACATTCACACATACACACACATATGTATAACAGATATGCACGAAACATGCCAGTATAGAGTCCGTGAATGTCTGGGTTCAAATCCCGCTCTCGCCCTTTCTCCCAAGTTTGACCTGAAAATCAAACTGAGCGTCTAGTCATTCGGATGAGATGATAAACCGAGGCCCCGTGTGCAACACGCACTTGGCGCATTGAAAAAGAACCCATGACAACAAACGTGTTGTCCTGTGGTAAAAGTTTGTCAGTAGAAAAGAAATCCACTCTGAATAGGCACACAAATGTATATGCTTGCATTAAAGGTCTGACTAAAGCTTGTTGAGTTATGCATAGCAGATGTGGTGTAGCGTATATGGATGTGTCCGAACGCAGTGTTGTCTCCTTGATAATGTGAAACTTCCTTCTTTCTGCCTGAGGAAATTAAGGAAATGTCATTATCAGACTTATGTCACACAGGAACGATCACGTTCCTTCCTCAAGGGATAAGTTGTTTACATGTTACCAGGGTCACTCTTACGCAGCTATTATGACGCAAGCACGCCGTGACGTACATGTTGTGATGCAATTTCACAATGCCAGGTTTCGCCCAGAGCCTAAATAATTGCAATTGTCTATATTCTTCAACTGTCAAAACGTAAGTGCCTTAAAACCTAACTTACTGAATAACTCAATCAACAGTAGAGAAATAAAACGATAAATAATAACAATCAGAAGAAAAATGAAATAAAAATCAATGATAAATAAATAAAGAAAATAAATAGATATCTAAAATAAAGAAAGAAAATAAAGGGGGGGGGGGGGGGGGGGGAGGGTGAGGGGGGGGGGAGATAATCAAAAGCAAAAGAAGATTAAGAATGATGATGATGATGATGATGATGATAATAATAATAATAATAATAGATTAAAAAAAAAATAAAAAGATATAAAATAAATAATTTTATTAAAAAAAAAGCAAGAAAAAAAAGAATAAATAAAAGAAATAAAAAATGAAATAAATAAATGAATAAACAAATAGATAAATAGATAAGAAAAAAATCAAAAGAAAATAAAAAAAATAAAAAAAAATAAAAAAGGGAGGTGTGTGTGTGTGTGTGTGTGGTTACAATTATAAACAATCAAATCGTCGAGAACAATATATATATATATATATATATATATATATATATATATATATATATATATATATATATATATATATATAAGATACATATAATAGAAAAAAAGGAAGACAACAAAGCAGTTTGTTTGATGCCCGACCGGTTTGTCTTTATCAAGGGCGTTTACTGGTATGTCAAAATGCAACACACACACAGCAACATTTATTAAGTGCAAAAAGAAGAATTTAAATTACAAAACAAACAAACAAACAAACAAAAAAAAAACCCAACAAAACAAAACAACTAAGTGAACGAAGCTCACAAAAAAAAGGAAAAAAAAAAAAAGCGCCCTGAGCATGCAACATGAATAGTATAGTGTGAAGTGTTGCCTGGAGAAGAGGAAGAGAGGCTGGTGAGTAAAGTAGTCAGAGACAAGGCAAGAGAGGGACAGGCAGACAACAGCAGGAGAGAGTTTTGTCAGAATAGATTCCTCTGTATGAAATCCAGGCTTCTCTTCCCGGAGAGAGTACGTCGCAACAGTACAGCGCCACCCTTTTATTCCTGTCTGCAAGTGAATTTGTTTTACTACCGTCGTCGTTGTTGTCGTCGTCGTCGTCGTCGTCGGCCTCCTTCCGTCTCGAGAGACGATGGCTGCACCAGATATGTAGTCACTGCCGGACATTGCACTTCCTGCTGTGGCTGTGTCGACTGATGCTGGAGTGGTAATCTCCACTGCAAGTGGGACAGTGATAAGTAGATGCTGCTTGGTTTACAGAACTTGACTTTCGTGAGGCTCTTTTTCTCCTCAGCGAGTCAAAGCGGCTTCTCTCTGCTTGTTTCACCCCTCTCTGAATGGCAGATTTCCATGGTCCACGTGAGTCCGCAAAACTTTCCCAGGACAGCACACAGTGGAAGTTTCTACACAATTTTTGCCAGGGACAACTATCTTGTTGCCGTGGGTTCTTTTACGTGCACTAAATGCATGCTACACACTGGACCCACGATTCATAACTCTTGAGTCCTCGGAATGACTAGTGTCCAGACCGCCGCTCAAGGTGTGTAGCAGAGGAGGAGAAAATTTTGACGAGTGTAAGATTCGATCCCATACGCTCAGATTCTCTGGCTTTCCCAGGCGGACGCGTTTCCATTGGGCCACCACTCCACACGCTTGTTTGAGTGTCAGCACAAAAAGTTGTGATTTTAGCAGGCAACAGATTGTTCGTTTGGTCACAGCTTGATTACAAAAGGTCATGGACTCTCTCTCTCTCTCGATCTCTATCACTCACACACACGATAACACATACACACACACATGATAACGTACACACACACACACACACACACACACACACACACACACACACACACACGCACACATGATAACGCACACACACACGCTCGCACACATTCAAGCATACACACACATTCACGCGCACACACTGTCACACACACACACGCGCCCACATACACGCACACATACACATTCACACACAAACACACACGCGCGCGCATACGCACGCACCCACACATGCACACAAACACACACACATACGCCCCCTCCCCCACTCAAACACGCAAACACACACACACATGCACGCACACACCTATTCACACACACACACACACACACACACACAACACACACACACACACTGGCACACACATGCACCCCCTACCCCACTCAAACACGCAAACACACACACACACACACACACATGCACGCACGCACCTATTCACACAGACACACACACGCACACACACGCACGCGCCTTCTCTCTCTCTCTCTCCCTCTCTCTCTCTCTCTCACACACACACACTGGCACACACATACGCCCCCTCCCCCCACTCAAGCACACAAACACACACACATATGAACGCACGCACCTACTCTCTCTCTCTCTCACACAGACACACAGACACACACACAAACACACACACGTTCTCATGATCCCACACCCAGGTAAATCAAGGCAAAGCGAACGACATTTCTGCAATGTGTACGTCAACACAGCGTACGTTGGCACCCCGTAGGCTGTACGTCAACAGACCGCAGTCAATGGCAGCGCAAAATTCTGCGCTTTGCGCATTGTTTATTACTCCGGGGGAGGGAGGGAGGGTGGGGTTGTGTTTGGGGGTGGTGAGGAAGATGGGAACGAGGAGATAAGCTACTACACTCATTTTGAATGCAGAAACAGCTGACACACCACAGCGTCAACATAAAGTTGTCGTCCAGTTGATAACTGATGCAGTGTCAACGCACACGTTTGAAGGTGTTTTTTTTTCTTCTTCTCCTTCTTGTGTTGTTGTTGTTAATGTTGTTGTTGTTTTTTTTTTTTTTTTTTTTTAATGTCTCTAACTGCAGTGGCAGGATATCGCTGAATACTGCAAGGCCGTCTTGTAGGTTTGGAAATGCTGTGTCTGGGCCCTGGGCTTAAATGTTTTTTGTTTTTTTTTGGTTTTTTGTTTTGTTTGGTTTTGTTTGGTTTGGTTTTGTTTTGGTTTTGTTTTGTTTGGTTTTGTTGTGTGTGTGTGTGTGTGTGTGTGTGTGTGTGTGTGTGTGCGTGCGCGCATATATATATATATTTGTGTGTGTGTGTGGGTGTGTGTGTGTGTGTGCGCCCGTGCGCACAGGTACGTGTTTGTACGTGCACGTGTATGTATGTATGTATGTATATCTATCTATTTCTATCTATCTGTGTGTGTGTGGGGGGTGGGGGGGGGGGGGGAGCGGGCGGGGATTGGGGCAGGGGGTGGGGGAGGGGTGGCAAGGAAAAGGGGGGGGGGGCGTTAGCGCGTATGCACACCCCGTTACTATTTAACTAGATGACCGGATGGAAGATGCAACACAACACAGGCACGTGCGTCTCGTCCGCCCCCCCCCCACTCCCCCCCATCACCCCCACCCCAACGCCCCCACCAAAGAGAGACGGATACACTCCAGCAGTTCATAAAATACTTTTAACCACCCCTTTGATGTGAAGAACCTCGTGCTCACAGCACTCGAAAGAGTTCTGCGTTCCACACTGAGCCATCTGGTTGGCCGGCTACGGACTCCACAGGCCGCATACTGCCGGAAGCCGCAGCAGTTCAGAAATGAATGGATGTTCAGCATAAACACACACTGGTTCTGGACTGGACTGGGGATGGCTTATGGGGGCAGACAGATGGGACGTGAACTGAACACCAGACGAGTCCAGGGCAGCCGACACGGGGGGAGGGGGCAGAGGGGTGAAGGGGGTGTGGGGGTGTGGGGGGTGGGGGGTGCAGCCGACAACATGAAGCAGGACTGGGTTGGATGGGTAATCTCAACAGCTGTAAGTGTTTTTGGTTTTGTTGTTGTTGTTGTTGTTGATTGTTTGAATTAAAAAAAAAATTAATAATGATTTTTTAAAATAATGATAAAATTCTAGAATCAATGAAAAGAGAGAAAAGAAGGCTATGCCCTCTTCTTTAATACACCCACACGCACACACCCACACACGCAGTAACACACACACACACACACACAAACACACGCGCACGCGCACACACCCACCCACACCCACACGCACGCACACACACACACACATGAAAACAACAACAACAACTTCACAAGTTTCTTCTATTTTATATTTCAAAAAGATATTTCAATAAAACATATATACACCCATTTCACACAAGCACACACGCACATAATCACACACACACACGCGCGCGCGCGCGCGCACACACACACACACGTACACACACACCACACGCACACACACAAACACACACACACACACACGCTGGCGCACGCACGCACACACACAATCAATCAATCAATTAAACAAACAGCAGTACTAAGTTTGCTCAGCGTTAATTGAGAATTTCCCTTTTGGTCTTCGCTAACTTTTGTGGAGTGATGGCCTAAAGGTAACGCGTCCGCCTAGGAAGCGAGAGAATCTTAGCGCGCTGGTTCGAATCACGGCTCAGCCGCTGATATTTTCTCCCCCTCCACTAGACCTTATGTGGTGGTCTGGACGCTAGTCATTCGGATGAGACGATAAACCAAGGTTCCGTGTGCAGCATGCATTTAGCGCACGTAAAAGAACCCACGACAACAAAAGAGTTGTTCCTGGCAACATTCAGTAGAAAAATCCACTTCGATAGGAAAAACAAATAAAACTGCACGCAGGGAAAAAAAAGGTGGCGCTGTAGCGTAGCGACGCGCTGTCCCTGGGGAGAGCAGCCCGAGTTTCACACAGAGAAATCTGTTGTGATAAAAAGAAATACAAAATATACAAATATACAAACTTCACAGACAAAGGAGGAGACGTTTTACCGCTGTTCAAAATAAGCGCTTTGCAAAGATCGCTCATGCAAATCTAGTCCTGGGTCATAGCAGTGCACAAACCTCGCTTAAAGAACCCACACACAAAGAACTCCAGACCAAGGGCGCGAAAAGTGAGTGGTCTGATTGTTGGACATCAGTGCATCCAAGGAAGGCATTTAGCGCGGACGTAAAATAACCCACGGCAACAAAAGGGTTGTCCCTGGCAATATTCTGTTGAAAAATCCACAAAGAAATAAAACTGCACGCAGGGGAAAAAAAAGAAGAAAAAAAAAGAAAAAAAAAGGAAGAAGAAGAAGAAGAAGAAAAAAAAAAAGGGTGGCGCTCTCAGTGTAGCGACGCGCTGTCCTTGGGGAGAGCAGCCCGAATTTCACACAGAGAAATCTGTTGTGAAAAAAAAGGAGAAACACAATATTCGCATGTTTATCCAGGAATTCAAACAAAGGCTTGTAGATTGTTATGCTCAAAGCGGGCATGATTCGCTGTAGTCCCATGATTTCTGTTATGTTTATTCTCAGTTGATACATACCCTAACGATTAGTCCTAATTTGTGTCTTGTTAAGATTGTCTAGAAGCGCAAAACATTTTCAAGATTTAGAATTTGTAGGTCACCTCTAAATTTACATTTTTTACAATATAAACCCAGCCAGGACAGAAACAAACGATGCCCTTTCTGCAAGAACACGCTAGAATCAGAGCTTCACTTTTTTTTTTTTTTTTTTACTTATGTGTCCCTGGTATAATGAAATAAGAAATGAATTTATTCCGTCAAAGTATTCTCGAAATCCGTGTGTGTTTAAATTCTGCTTACTTATGTCAAGTACGAATGAATCTGTTTTATTTAGGCTGTCTAGTTTTGCTCACAAAGCAATGATTGTGATCAGTTGTTTCGCTTGTCAGTTTAACGACTTCTCTTTTACGAAGTCCTTTAAGTAATTTCCTGTAACTGTATTTAGAGGGTTTTTTGTTGTTGTTTGTTTTGTTTTTCTTCCAAATTTCACCCACATTTTTACCCTCATTTGCCCAGTTTCCCCCAACCCTCCATTTATCCACATCTCCCACCCCTTCTAACCGATATTACTCAGATGTATTCATAAATACTTTAACAAAATGTCTTCAATCACCGATATGTGTGACGGGACATTAAACAAAAATTCCTCCAGGGGTGCAAGCTACAAAAATGTACACAGTCCCCTACACACAGAACATGTCATCACTCGTGGTCTGGGACGGAGGCCTGACATTTAAATATTTTTGACTTTGACTTGACTTTGACTTTGACTCTCTCTCTCTCTTCTCTTCCCGTGCATTGAATATGACCTGTGGATGACTATTTTCATGTATTTTTTTTACTCATTTTTTTGTTGTTGTTGGTTTTTTGCTTGTTTATTGGTTTTTCGTTTGTGTTTGTTTTTGTCCAGACGGAAAACAACAACAACAACAACAACAACAACAACAACACAGAAGTAAAGCTTATTCCGCTACCCTCTTGAAATGATATTCGTTTCTTTTCGTTTCGTTTCGTTTCGTTTCTCTCTCTCTCTGTCTCTCTCTCTCTGTCTCTCTCTGTCTCTCTCTCTCTGTCTCTGTCAGTCTGTCTGTCTCCCCCTCCCTGCTTAACCCCTCTTTCTCTGTCTCTGTCTCTCTCTGTCTGTCTCTCTGTGTGTGTCAGTTTGTCTGTCTGTCTGTCTCTCCCTCCCTCCCTCTCTCTCTCCGTCTCTCTGTGTGTCTCTCTCTGTGTCTCTGCCAGTCTGTCTGTCTCTCCCTTCCTCTCTCTCTCTGTGTCTCTTTATGTGTCTCTGTCTGTCTGTCTCTCCCTCCCTCCCTCTCTATCTCCCCGTCTCTCTCTCTCTCTCTCTCTCTCTGTCCGAGTCTCTCTGTGTCTCTGTCAGTCTGTCTCTCCCTCCCTCTCTCTCTCTGTGTCTCTGTCAATCTGTCTGTCTGTCTCTCCCTCCCTCTCTCCCTCCCCACCTCTCTCTCTCCGTCTCTCTCTCTCCCTCTCCCCCCCCCCTCTCTCTCTCTTTCAACGAAACCACATTTTGATGGCTTTCAAGTTGGTTATTCCGTTACTTTTTCTTTTGCACCCTTCACTCACGAAGCTCAAAGTAAACACGTTATATCACCACATTTTCTGCACATTCAGTTTACACCCACTTGATTAAAAGCAGCGAAGCAAGAGACCCAGTTTGATCTGCTGCGTCAAATGGACTCTTCAATAGCAGCGTTAGCATCAGATACACACATCACCACCACAGTCTACTTACAAACCAACAAAAAGCCCAGGGTATGAGAAGTCGGTTATTTGCAGGATACACGTGTTGTACTTATTTATTTCATGTGAGGATTCAAATTGGATTCTGCCCCATGTACGTGCCAGCTGTTTCATAATGTGATTCACTTTGCTGTTTATGGTGGAGAAAAAGAAAGAAGAAAAAAAAAGAAGAGAAAAATGAAAACATATATAATTATATACAACCGGAAAGACATGAACACGAAATGTGTGTGTGTGCGCGCGCGCGTTTGTGTGTGTGTGTGTGTGTGTTGTGTGTGTGTGTGTGTGTGTGTGTGTGTGTGTGTGTGTGTTGTGTGTGTGTGTGTGTGTGTGTGTGTGTGTGTGTGTGGGTGTGTGTTTATGTGTGTGCGTGTGTGTGTTGTGTGTGTGCGTGCGTGTGTGTGTGTGTGTGTGTGTTCCAGTCTGTGATTTGCAAGAGACAGACAGACAGACAGACAGAGAAAAATACACAGAGAGACGGAGTGACACAAACGCACACAGACAGAGAATGAAAAGAGAGAGACAGAGACAGAGACAGAGACAGAGCGACAGAGAGACAGAGACAGAAACAAAGACAGAGGTAGAGAAAGAGATAAGAAGGCAACGAAGTTTACACAGACTGACATATCGGGTAACACTGTAGTCCCCTGTGTGTCTCCCGCGCCCTCCTTTCTCCCCCATCCCTCCACACTAAAAAAAAAGAAAAAAAGAAAAAAAAAGAAAAAGAAAAAAAAAGGGAATGTGAAACGAGAAGGGAACGAAGTACTATTCCACAGGTTGACAGATTTGGCGCACAGCATCAAAACGTCACGAGGAACGACTGTTTGATGGAAGGAAAGTTTCAGAAGCTGAGCATATACTACTACTACTACAATAATAATAATAATGCTGATAATAAATTTAATAATAATTTTGATAATAATGTAATTTATATACCGCCCTTTCTCTCTAAGAGCTCAGGGCGCTTTACATGAAAGAAAAATATTACAAGATACATAAAACATTCATGACCACTCTTTCTCAAAAAACCCCTCCCCACTACCCCCCCCCACCCCCACACACGCACACTCTCTCTTTCCCACCTCTAAATATGAGGTGACATGGGTGGAGTTGGAGAACAAGGAAGTGTTTATAGATAGGTTTTATTAAAAAGATGAGTTTTTAGTGATGAACGAAAAGCAGAAATAGAATAAGATGCACGGATATGATGAGGAAAGTTGTTCCAGATGTGAGGGGCAGCAAAGAAGAAAGAACGTTAACCACAGGTTCTTGTATTGACACGAGGAAGTTTTAAAAGGTAACAGTCCGAGGAAGAGTGGAGATTTCTTGCGGGAGTGTAAACACTGATGAGGTCAGAAAGATATGTAGGTCCTGCGGAGTGGAAAGCAGAATTGCAGAGACACGCAACTTTGTATTTTTGTTGTTAATTTTGGTTTTCAAGTTTCCTTTTATTTGACCAGTGGGACGACTTTGACTGTTTGAAGTTATTCAACGACATGGGGGAGAACATCTTGATCCTGTTCCTACCTGCCTCAGGTCCAGTGATTTTTTTCCGTCGTGTTCTTTTCCGACGTACACTTTTTCACATGTAAATTTGTACAGGTATGATTTCTCTTATCCTAAGCCTCGTGATTTATGTCTGGTGTGTAAAAAAGTAAATGAGGCCTCGACGAACTGGGAAATATAGGAAGATATGTAAGTGCATGGTTTGGAGGATTAGTGTTCCAGCTACTGTATTGTAATTATTATGATTCAGCGAGCACGCCCAAGCGTGTGTGTGTGTGTGTGTGTGTGTGTGTGTGTGTGTGTGTGAAAATGTGCATGCATAAACTTCCCACTTCATGGGAAATCCTTCCTTTTTGTTTTCCCCCACCAAGCTTCACGTCACCACCCTGGACACCAGAAAAAAGGTAAATTGTTTTTTCGGTGACATCGCTACTGGGAGTCCTTTTCTCACGAGTCTTGGGAACATGCTGCCAGCCTCTGCAGCTGCTTTCTCTGTGCTGCTGTGTGTAAGTGCAGCTTGTAACAGTCTGTTTTGTCCCTGGTGTGCACATCTTTCTGAAAACTTTCACCATATTCTACTTCTTCTGTCCTTAAATGTTACTAAAGACAAGTTCTTCTGTCCTTAAATGTTACTGAATACGAACCTCCGAAGCTCAAAATTTACTATGCTGCGATTTGTCATATGAGCGAGGTTTCTGACCAGATCAATTCAGCTCTTTATGTGCAGTGTGGTTTGAATTACGCACATGTACATCTTGCCTCCTGTTTCAAGCTTTTCCGAAAAGATGTCAGCAACATTTGTAAAATAATCAAATCATATATTTCATGTCAGTCTACTACATTGTTAAAATTCCAATGACGACAAGTGATATCCTATTTTGTGTTGATTCTCAATCAGTTTTAAGGAAGAAGTTTGCTCCCTTTTTGAGAAAACGAGAGAATGCTTATTGTTTGAAATTAAATATTTGATACACTCCTATTTGTGAAAGGTGCAATTTTTGTTTTGTTGTTTCCTCGTAACAGTTCGATTCAAAATACTTTATTGCTTGCTTAAAAAACAACGACGA
This sequence comes from Babylonia areolata, assembly GCF_041734735.1. Taxonomy (NCBI): domain Eukaryota; kingdom Metazoa; phylum Mollusca; class Gastropoda; order Neogastropoda; family Buccinidae; genus Babylonia; species Babylonia areolata. Next base: position 22,461,913 of record NC_134884.1, read on the forward strand.
CAACAGAAAATGTGTGTGTGTGTGTGTGTGTGTGTGTGTTACCCACCAGGCGCCGTCACAGTGATTCGAACCCGGGACCCTCAAATTGTATGTTGAACGCTTTAACCACTCGGCTGTTGCGTCCATCTAGAAATGAATGACATGTTTGATATAGATATTTATACAGCTGTCAGCAATTTACCAACTCGGGGTCCTTTGCACAACAGGTACAGCTGACAGCTAATTAGGCACCCATCATTCAATAGGATGTGACTCAACAGCAGTGCAGAATCTCCTCTGCTGTGTAGCCTACTGGCAACCTAACATCGATGGTTCCCCATGGACTGCCGGCACTGGGACTGCGACAGACGAACCCCAGCTGTGACTGGGGTACTGGGATTGAGCAGTGTGGGAGTAATACCACTGAAAAGGTGCAGATGCAGTACCAGAAACAAAAAACTGCATTAACAAAACAATCGCATGATGGTGACATGGACATGCGTGTGTTCGGATTCACGCACACAACATGTTCTCTGTCGTGGAGACACATTTATTCAGTGCCACAACACACACGTCACATGAAAAAATTTCCACACACATTTACTGACCTTGTTATTGTCATTGGAACTTGAGCAGCCTGCAATAAGCTGCTCTCTTTAAAAAAAGACCACTATTAGCTTGCATTCCACTGCGATTGATGGTCCCCATTTCGAGGATATTTCCGATCTTTTCATGCTGTTCATTTATATCAGATCTAAAGAAAAGGAAGTATTTAACTTCCTTCTAAAAAGATAACATTGGTTTCTTTGTCCTTTTTCTTCCATAAACATCAGGATATCAGCGAACGATTAGATTTATCAGTGTATTGATATTTTTGTTGTTAATTCTGGTTTTCAAGTTTTCTTTATTTTTCAGTGGGACTGACACTGACTGCATGAAGTTATTCAACGACAGGGGGGAGAACTCTTGATCCTGTTCCTCACTGCCTCAGGTCCAGTGATTTTTTTTTTCTCCGCCGTATTCTTTTCCAACGTACACTTTTTCACATGCGAATTTTGTATTGACATAATTTCCATTTCTTTTTTTTTTCCATATTTTTTAAACCTCGTGATTTATGTACGGTATGTAAGAAACCAGACGAGGCCTCAATGAACAGAGTAATATGGGAAGATATGTTTGTGTTTGGTTCTGAGAATTAGTGTTCCGACTACTGTATTGTAATTAGTATGATTCAGCGCGCAATCTCAAGTGTGTGTGTGTGTGTGTGTGTGTGTGTGTGTGTGTGATGGTTTGCAGGATCTTTAACGTGCGCAGACGAAGAGGGTTCATGCACTAGAAGGTATGCACATATGTTGACCTGGGAGATCGGAAAATCTCCACCTTTTACCCACCAGGCGCCGTTACCGAGAATCAAACCCGGGACCCTCAGATTGTAAGTGCAGCGCTTTAACCACTCGACTATTGCACCTGTCGCCAGCGACACACTGGTGAGTCTGTCGGTCTTTGCATGTTGACACTAGCGTACGTAGTCCCGAAGGCCATGAAAAACAAGTACATTCTCATTAAGCCTCTAAATGGTCACTAATAATTTCTTTACCATTGTATGCATCCTTTAAAAAAGATTAAAAAAAAAAGAGTTATCATACAAAGATACAGCTAAACATACAAAAATTGCGTGCAAGCAATCATCCGGTATGGGAACAAAATAAACAAGCCTTCAAGACTCACTTGTGCTTCGTGCTTTATCCAGTCAAGCAATCATGAGGAGAGAAAAAAAGAGATGTAAAAACCTTTGAAAAGTGCTCTGTATTAAATATGACATATAAAATAAGCTTGGAAGATAAAAAAAGAAAAAAAAAATGTATGCGAGCGAGTTCGAACCATGCATATTTATTTCCGAAGCAAGCAGGCTAATTCCCACTGCTGCCGCGCATCCGACATCATTTGACTGAATTTCTTTTTCTTCTTCCTGCGATAAATGGATGTGATTGTAGTGGACGTAACAACGCTGATTAAATCATGTTTTTTGTGTTTTATTACATCTCGACTATTCTTTTTATTTCGGCTGTAAAGGAGACTTTGCTATCCCTTCAAGCACAAAGCAACACATTGTAGATCTCTAGATCTGCACGAACCAGTGGAGGCCAACAACAAGCTGAAAGAAACGATCGATTCAATTTTTCTTTCATGTTCATTCCAGTTAATTCAGTGTCCAGTTTAGGATACTTATATGCAGTAACCACGTCGATGGTGTAGTTATTATTACTGTATGTGTTCTGTTAAAAATTCATATTTCTTTCCTTTTAATTGTGAAAAAAAAAAAAAATCGATGTCAAGTCTTCGAATACAACCTACGTGCTAGTAGGCCCAGCTCAGTAGAAAGCGGTTTTTAGAATTTTCGGACTTCGGATCATACCTCAACGAAATAAACCGTTAATGATTCGGAAAAACGGCTTAATTTGGGAGACTTACAACCTGTTATTGGTATGACTGTGAAATATATTTTTTCAAACGATGTTTAAGTAAAATTTGGTATTAGCAGATAAAGTATTTCCAAAGAAAATGGCAAATGTTAAAGTTTACCATGGACACACACACACACAGACAACCGAACACCAGGTTAAAACATAGACTCACTTTGTTTACACAAGTCAGTCAAAAAGACTGTAATAAGTCACTATGAGAGAAAAACAAATGCACAGTAGTGAGATGGGCATACATAGCGCTCTCTCTTTAGAAAAGACGTGCTTATTCAGTCTCACCATCCACAGCCACATTCTAAATTCTCTACACACATATACTACTTTTGTTGTTGACATTATAGTTAGGACAGTAAGTTTTAAGCATTGAAAAACATTGGTTCAATTTAAAATGTCACAAAAAACAAATTTTACAAGATGCATTGTAAGCATCCACGAAGTTATCCTTCCAGGAAGAATAAAACAGAAAGAAAATGTCCCTGAGGATTCTCGAGCCTGCTCCGTGTTCAGACTTACTCTCTTCTACTGACAAATTTCTTCCACGAAATGGTACGCGTCTGATGTTGCCCAAAGAGGATCATGTTGTTGCTCTCCCAGAAAACCTTTCCGTATCATCATGTCAACATAATTTAATATTTCACGAATTTCCCATATGTATAATTAATAAAACAATAACTTTCTTTAAAGACACAGAAAATAATACTAATAAAGATTTTACGTACTTTAATACAACATCGAAATATATACAACAGCATGAAATGTAACGATATATCGATATTAATTTTTCTTTCTTCATCATTTTTACATAAATTTGGCATTTTTGTATTTGTGTGTTTGTATTTCTTTTTATCACAACAGCTTTCTCTTTGTGAAGTTCGGGCTGCTCTCCCCAGGGAGAGTGCGTCGCTACACTACAGCGCCGCCCATTTTTTGTATTTTTTTTCCTGCGTGCAGTTTCATTTGTTTTTCCTATCTTTTGACAAAAGAATGGCTTGAACTGATTAAAATTACACAACCCCAAGGGACAGTACTCTTGATCCTGTTCCTCACCACCTCAGACCCAGTGAATGTTCTGATGTTCTTCTTCGTCGTCTCCTTATCCTTCATACACTCATCTTCATGGGTAACTTTATGCACGTGCCTTTATTTTATTTTATTTTTTTAATAATTATTGTCATTAATTTTGTTTCCCTGATAATTTACGTACGGTATGTGAGTAAGGAAACGAACCTCAGTGAAGAGACTGACACAGATAAGTATGATTATGCATTGAGTATTTTCTTGATACTTTTTTTTCCTCTTCAGCCCTAAGGAAACTAATTTCTCATACTACCTTAACTGATTGCCGTTATATATATATATATATATTTCAAATGATGGTGTGAGTGTGTCTCCTGCTTCGTGTGTGTGTGTGTGTGTGTGTGTGTGTGTGTGTGTGTGTGTGTGTGTGTGTGCGCGCGCGCGCTCCAAATGATTACTACTTTATTACGGTTTTTGGTGAAATGTTAAAAAATACGAAAATGTCTGTGTGGTTTTATCATATGCTTCTCATATTAATTTTCAGTGCGAACCTGCCATGCTGCGAGAAGAAGGGGAAAAAAAAATCCATTTTAAATGATAGTTTTCTAATGGACTATAAAGAAACTGAATCTTGACTCTTGCATTCACACTGACGATGGTAGAGCAAGAAGCCGGGGCCGGGGTGAGGTGTTGGGAGGGGTGTGTGTGTGTGTGGGGGGGGGGGGGGGGGGGGAGGGGGGAGCGGCAGGGGGGGGGAGAGATTGGGAGGTGGAGTTGGTGGGTGGAACTGGGTATGTGGCAGGGTACAGGTGGATAGGTTCTGGGCCATGAACAAAACAAAAAAACAAAACAAAACAAAACAACAACAACAACAACAACAACAAAAAAAAAAGAAAAAAAAAAAAAAGATTATGAAACATGACGACAAGTGAAGGTAATAATCCACAGGTAGAAGTGTGGGAGGGGATGGGGAGGACTGAGATGGAAAACGAGGAAAGGAGCGAAAGATATGACAGATATCTACTGACAAATGGGGGACAAAGACCTCGCAAAAGGGGAAGTTGGGATGGGTGGTGGGTAGGGAGAAGGGGAATAGAGAGAGAGAGAGAAGGAGGGAAAGAAGGAGGGCGGTAGAGAAGGAGGAAGAGGATGGGAAGGAGAGCTGGAACTTAAGAGTAGTCGCGTCGGCATTGAATGAGGAGGAGGAGGAGGAGGAGGAGGAGTAAGGTAAACGGAGGAGGAAGAGCAGGAGGAGGAGAAGGAGGTGGAGGAGGAGGAGGAGAAGGAGGAGGTGGAGGAGAAACGGAGAAGGAGGAGGAGAAGGAGGTGGAGGAGGAGGAGGAGGAGAAGGAGGTGGTGGAGGAAAAGGAGGTTGTGGAGGAGAAGGAGGTGGAGGAGGAGAAGGAGAAGGAGGTGGTGGAGGAGAAGGAGGTGGAGGAGGAGGAAGAGGAGGAGAAACGGAGGAGGAGGAGAAGGAGGTGGTGGAGGAGAAGGAGGTGGTGGAGGAGAAGGAGGTGGAGGAGGAGGAGGAGAAGGAGGTGGTGGAGGAGAAGGAGGTGGTGGAGGAGGAGGAGGAGAAGGAGGTGGTGGAGGAGAAGGAGGTGGTGGAGGAGGAAGAGGTTGAGGAGGAACAACAGAGGAGGAGGAGGAAGAGGAGGAGAAACGGAGGAGGAGGAGGAGGAAGAAGAGGAGGAGGAGGAGGAAGAAGAGGAGGAGGAGGAGGAGTAGAAACAGAGGAGGAGGAGGAGAGTCGATGCCGTGTCGGCATTACCCGGTGAACGGGTTTCCTGGAGATAAGAAAAGATTTTCGTTCATGATCATTATGATTTCTTTTTTTTTTTTTGTTTTGTTTTTTTTGTTCACAACCTCGCAGACAGCCAGTCTCTAGGTCTTCGTGAGAGAGAGAGAGAGAGAGAGAGAGAGAGAGAGAGAGAGAGAGAGACAGACAGACAGACAGACAGACAGACAGACAGACAGAGACGGAGACAGAAAGACAGAGAGAGAGAGGTCGTACTGGGGTGTTGAAGCGAGCAGTTACGGGGTGTGTGGTGTGGGATAATTTGATTACAGTTGGAGGCGTTGGTTAGTGACGGGGAACGTCCATTCAGAGTTCTGACGGTGTCATCAAGGTACTGCGGGGTTGTGGCACAGATCACGACTGATAACCATCATACACCCCCTGGCACCGGGTTCACTCACTCTGCTCCTCACTATAAATTCACCACAAGGGGAAAGAAAAAACTGAACGCACCCGAAGGACTGGGCAAAAAGCCTCATGTGTTATGGCTGGAAGGGGAGTATGATCTGTTGGCGCGAAACCTTATCTGATAAAGTCATCTTCGATATCAGTTACTGATAACGCTTGATGGCATCCAAGGAGGGACGGGGGATGTCGGGAGGGGGTCGGGGGATGGGGGTGGGGGTGGGGTGGGGAGGGTAGTTTAAGAGGGTGTTCCGTAGTCTGAGATCTTGCTGAAGGTTTTGGTAATCGTCAAGTGATGGCCCAGTTGTAATGCATCTGTCCAGGGAACGAGTGTGCATGAGTTCGAGTCCAATAATGCAGACTGTGATTTTCACTGCTCCCCAATCCCCCCTCCTCTAGACCCTGAGAGGTGGTATAAGTGCTAATTTTTTTTTTGGATGAGATGTTAAAGTACAGCTGCATCAACGCACGCAAAAGAAACCACGGCAACGAAATGGTTGTCCCTGGCTATTAATATTTGTTTTGAAGAAAACGAATTCACCTTGATAGTAGAAGAAATACACTTGCAGACAAGAAAGTATGACTGAGTGGCGCTGTATTGTGGCGACTAACGCGCTCTCCCCGAGGAAAGAAGAAGCTCGACTTTCACGCCGAGAAATATGATGAGATAAAAAGCAATACAACAAAACCATACGTAACATAATACAATACAATACAACACAATCCCTTATTCATCTCTCTCCATACTTTCACAGGGCATAATGATCATCGTCACCGGTACATCATGCCCACACTTTGACAGGTTAAGGAGTCATTGTCACAGGTAGTCCCCTATCCATCTCAGTCCGCACTTTTACAGGTTAATGAGTGTTGTCATTGGTAAGTATGCTATCCATCTCCACCCACACTTTCACAGGTTAATGAGTGCTGTCATTGGTAAGTATGCTATCCATCTCCACCCACACTTTCACAGGTTAATGAGTGTTGTCGCTGGTAAGTATGCTATCCATCTCCACCCACACTTTCACAGGTTAATGAGTGCTGTCATTGGTAAGTATGCTATCCATCTCCACCCACACTTTCACAGGTTAATGAGTGTTGTCGCTGGTAAGTATGCTATCCATCTCCACCCACACTTTCACAGGTTAATGAGTGCTGTCATTGGTAAGTATGCTATCCATCTCCACCCACACTTTCACAGGTTAATGAGTGCTGTCATTGGTAAGTATGCTATCCATCTCCACCCACACTTTCACAGGTTAATGAGTGTTGTCGCTGGTAAGTATGCTATCCATCTCCACCCACACTTTCACAGGTTAATGAGTGCTGTCATTGGTAAGTATGCTATCCATCTCCACCCACACTTTCACAGGTTAATGAGTGTTGTCACTGGTAAGTATGCTATCCATCTCCACCCACCTTTCACAGGTTAACGAGTGTTGTCACTGGTAAGTATGCTATCCATCTCCACCCACACTTTCACAGGTTAATGAGTGTTGTTACTGGTAAGTATGCTATCCATCTCCACCCGCACTTTCACAGGATAAAGAGTGTTGTTACTGGTAAGTATGCTATCCATCTCCACCCACACTTTCACAGGATAATGAGCACTGTGACTGGTAAGCCTCCGCCGACTCCAGCGTTCAACTAAAAGTCTGCGGTTACATTTCTTGTACAGACCCAGACATCCTGATGTTTGTGGTACTTTCCGGAGAGCACCCCCCTCACCTCTCTCTCTCTCTCTCTCTCTCTCTCTCTCTGTGTCTCTGTCTGTCTGTGATTGTCAGTCTGTCTGCGTGTTAGTGATATTTTCCCCTCTTATGAGGGTAGATTAACAAGCAAGCCTGATGCCCCTACTTATTTTTACCTCAATAAAAAAAAAAGTTCATTCCATTTATTCTCTCTCTCTCTCTGTGACTGCATGTATGTTTATGTGTGTGTATG
>NC_134884.1:22472038-22475954 GCF_041734735.1 Babylonia areolata
CCCCTCCCCCCCCCCCCCACACACACCAGCATGTAATCCTGTACTACCTGCCACGTGTAGAGAGTTAAAGGAAAAGGAAAAACCGACCTGGAGAGGGATGGGCCCTGCCAGATTTGACTTGCCATTGACAGAATGGACAGACTGGCGCAATAGCCGAGTGGTTAAAGCGTTGGACTGTCAATCTGAGGGTCCCGGGTTCGAATCACGGTGACGGCGCCTGGTGGGTAAAGGGTGGAGATTTTTACGATCTCCCAGGTCAACATAAATTATGTGCAGACCTGCTAGTGCCTGAACCCCCTCCGTGTGAAAGTGCAAGCAGAAGATCAAATACGCACGTTAAAGATCCTGTAATCCATGTCAGCGTTCGGTGGGTTATGGAAACAAGAACATACCCAGCATGCAGACCCCCGAAAACGGAGTATGGCTGCCTACATGGCGGGGTAAAAACGGTCATACACGTAAAAGCCCACTCGTGTACATACGAGTGAACGCAGAAGAAGAAGACAGAATGGACAGGGACAGGGGTTTGCAATGAGAACCAGACTTTGACGCACAACCGACAGACCTGTAGGAATATGTGGAAAGAAAATCTAGGGAGAGCTGGACAGTACAAGGTCTTCAGAGAGGAAGCCCCCCTCAGAGAAGTATTTCGGCCCTGAACTCCTTACACTCTATGGGGGCTGGGCCGTACCCAGGTCATGACTCCTGGATGCCCTTGTATTTTTTTTTCTTTCTGTTTTCCTGGTTCTCAGCAGGTTCGAACCCGCGCCTCCAGGGTGGTCGCCACTTCAGTACCGAGTCACCTTTTCTGGCAGACGTTTTAACCACTGAGCCATCATACGCCTAGTTTGAGTAGGGAAATTTAATCGCCATGAAGTTTACTTTCATTCTTCTTCGATCACATCCACCTGGAACTCTTTTCTGCTGTTTCTGCCATTGCCTTCAGAGCCCATGTCCTCTCTCTGCCAGAAATCGATAGCTGTTTCATGAGGCTGTTGGCAGATGCGCCTACAAACCCTCTTGCACCAATCTCTATGGCAAAGACTTTGGCTTGGAAGCCAGATTCTCTCAGGTTGCTGGTTAGGTTCAGACCTGTAGGAATCTGGTATATAGTTCTTTAGGGCGACGCACCAATGACTCTTAACAGATTTAAAGGCGAAGAAGAAGAAGAAGAAGAAGAAGAAGAAGAAGAAGAAGAAGAGAAGAAGAAGAAGAAGAAGCAGTAACCGATTTGCAACAACCACTCTCTCCATTAAAAAAAAAAAAAAAAAAAAAGGAAAAAAAGACCCATCCTGTATCAAACCAGTTCTTTGCCCGTACATCTTTATTTGCATGATATCAAATGGTTACATTTATCACACTGAAAGAAAAAGAAAAAAAAATGTACAGGTCTTCAACCACAGTGTTCATTTGTTCCAGGAAAAAAACAACAACAACAAAAATCCCAACTAGTTCCAAACACTCCTGAATGATTCAACTCCACCATAACGATCCTAAAGTTAGTAAATTCATACATTCCAAATAAGCCTCTCTTTCTGCTGAATATTGTGAAGGAAATAACTATATAAAACTTCACTCAAAGTGCACATGGACTAAAGGAAACGTGGATGACTTCTTTTTAAATACGTTATTCTAACTGACATTTGGGCATTCTATATTGGTTTCTCTTTGACCTTTTCCCCCAACTGACGGGTATTCAACCCCGGAATGACTCCTTCACGATCAGCTTGGGGCGTGAGCAACATAATTTGATTTCAACTTTGCGAAAACGCCGGGGTTCAGTGTAGCATTGGGGAGTTATGAAAGTGTAGGGTATGGTGTTCCGGCCCACTGAATGAAATCGTGACTGCCCATGAACAACACGAAGCAGCAGTGCACACACACGTAGTGCCTGCCAGAGCAGAAATCAATGTCTGATGGTTCCACGTCCTCCGGTCTCTCTGTCTCTGCAGTCGTGCAGTTTACAGCTCTCGTGTTCCTCACTCGTGTAAATAAACACACTTTCAACAAGCTACCCAGAAACGAAAGAATCTGTGATAGATATTCCACCTAATAAACTCATTTTCAACAGTCTACCCAGAAACGAAAGAATCTGCGATAGATGTTCCACCTACTAAACTCACTTTCAACAATCTACCCAGAAACGAAAGAATCTGCGATAGATGTTCCACCTACTAAACTCACTTTCAACAATCTTCCCAGAAACGAAAGAATCTGTGATAGATATTCCACCTAATAAACATGCCATCAGCAATCTACCCAGAAAAAGAAAGAATCTGTGACAGATGTTCCACCTAATAAACTCACTTTCAACAATCTACCCAGAAACGAAAGAATCTGTGAAAGATGTTCCACCTAATAAACACACTTTCAACAGTCTATCCAGAAACGAAAGAATCTGTTCCAGATATTCCACCTAATAAACATGTCGTCAGCAATCTACCCAGAAAAGGAAACAATCTGTGATAGATGTTCCACAAACGATGTTGCTGATGAGTTGCACTGAGTCTCATTGTTTATTCGCGTGCCTCCGCTCCCCTTTTTCTTTCATTTTTTTATATGCAGCATGAGATCAAAATGTTTATTTCATACTACAGAACATGCCCAAAACGCCGGTAAATTCCACTAACTGTTAAAAAAAAGAGAGAAAAAAAAGTTAAAACTGAAACCGTTCATCTCTACTGTAGTATTTCTTTTCGATATAACTTAGTGTTGTTATATTGTTGGGGTATTGTTGATATGTAGTATTTGCTCATTTGCTCGACTTGCTTTTTTTTTTGCTTTTAGTTTTTGACATTGCTCTTTTTTTCCCTTGCAGAGAAGGTTATATTTGCCAAGAAACATGTAATCACATTTCACATTTGGGTCAATATACCACAAAACAGCAACATAACCTCCTTCTAAGGCATCGAGGAAACACAAAGAATAATCCATTTTTTCCTGCGTGCAGTTTTATTTGATTTTCCTGTCAAAGTAGATTTTTCTACAGAATTTTGCCAGGAACAATCCTTTTGTTGCCTTGGGTTCTTTTACGTGCGCTAAGTGCATGCTGCACACGGGACGTCGGTTTATCGTCTCATCCGAATGACTAGTGTCCAGACCACCACTCAAGGTCTAGTGGAGTGGGAGAAAATATCGGTGTGGGAGAGAGTGGTGGGGAGAGGTTGAGGGTGTGGGGAGAGTGGTGGGGAAAGTGTTGAGGGTGTGGGAGAGAGTGGTGGGGAAAGTGTTGAGGGTGTGGGAGAGAGTGGTGGGGAGAGGTTGAGGGTGTGAGAGAGAGTGGTGGGGAGAGTGTTGAGGGTGTGGGAGAGAGTGGTGGGGAAAGTGTTGAGGGTGTGGGAGAGAGTGGTGGGGAAAATGTTGATGGTGTGTGTGTGGGGGAGAGTGGTGGGGAGAGGGGAGACTGAGGGTGTGGGGGAGAGTGGTGGGGAGAGGGGAGGTTGAGGGTGTGGGGGAGAGTGGTGGGGAGAGGTTGAGGGTGTGGGGGAGAGTGGTGGGGAGAGGGGAGGTTGGAGGTGTGGGGGAGAGTGGTGGGGTGAAGTTGAAGGTTGTGTGAGTGTGGGGGGTGGGGGGGAGGGAGGGAGGAGAGGTGGGGAGAGCTTGAAGTTTGAGAACTGACGTCGGAAGCTGCTGATGTTGATTTCGCGGCCAAGGACAATTATGCTGGTATTATAGTGGTGCCAGGAGTCTGCTGGCCATAATGCTTCGAGTTCTGGCTGTGTGTCAGGTTGTCAGGGAGAGAACTCAGAACTCAGAACTTAGAACTCAGAACTGTTTTAATGTAAGGCCACCGACCTGTATGCACGTGTTGTACGCACACACATATTAAAAACCAAAACCTTGAGTTGGATGAACAACAAAATGTTAGAAAGAATAAACTGATTATATAACAAAACTAAATAAGCTAAGGGTCATT
>NC_134884.1:22476054-22488554 GCF_041734735.1 Babylonia areolata
TAATTACAGAGTAATTTCCCTTTTTTACTATCTGCACCAAAACGTTTGCAAAATAAATAAAAATTCCATGCTTAGCAAAAGAAGTTCCTGTTTGAACAAAAAATGATAATAATGACTCCTCTTGTTGTTGGGTCAGAATATCAGATCAAAGTGCCAAGTTTAGAGAATACAACAAATATAAATATAACAGTAAATGCAGTTTGCATATAATTAGGCTTCTTTTTTATTTTTTTGTGCCTATCCCAGAGGTGCAATATTGTTTTAAACAAGATGAATGGAAAGAACTGAATTTTTCCTATTTTTATGCCAAACTTGGTGTCAACTGACAAAGTATTTGCAGAGAAAATGTCAATGTTAAAGTTTACCACGGACACACAGACACATGGACACAGACACACACACACACACACACACACACACACACACACACACACACACACACACACACACACACACACACACACATACACACACACACACAGACAACCGAACACCGGGTTAAAACATAGACTCACTTTGTTGAATTTTGAGACTCGGAAGGTTCTGTTATCAGCAGAAGAGTCGGAGAGGCTTTGAAGGGACATACTTGTTTAAACATTCAGAAACGTGTTGAGGTGCAGTTCCAGAAATGATATGACAGCGGAGATAGGATATCTATTACTCTATTCTCTATTCAACAAAAAGTCGGTGCGTTTCTTATTAAATGGGGCGAGGAGCGTTGAGGCTTTGCGGCAGAATATTTGATTTGTTGGAAAGGTTTGAAAAGTCTGTGAAAAGCCAGCAAGAAGGGAAATAAAAACAAAAAACGTGCAAAAAAAAACAGGATATCTTGGTTGCACGCAACGAAAACAAAATGTCTTGGGTGCAAAGACACGTGCAAAAAAACAAAAACAAAAACAAAAAAAAAGGATATCTTAGTTGCACGCAGTGAAAACAAAATGTCTTGAGTGCAAATAGACGTGCAAAAAACCAGGATATCTTGGTTGCACGCAGTGAAAACAAAATGTCTTGAGTGCAAATAGACGTGCAAAAAACCAGGATATCTTGGTTGCACGCAGTGAAAACAAAATGTCTTGAGTGCAAATAGACGTGCAAAAAAACAGGATATCTTGGTTGCACGCAGTGAAAACAAAATGTCTTGGGTGCAAAGACACGTGCAAAAAAACAAAAAAAAACAAAAAAAAAGGATATCTTAGTTGCACGCAGTGAAAACAAAATGTCTTGAGTGCAAATAGACGTGCAAAAAAACAGGATATCTTGGTTGCACGCAGTGAAAACAAAATGTCTTGGGTGCAAATAGACGTGCAAAAAAAAAACAGGATATGTTGGTTGCACGCAGTGAAAACAAAATGTCTTGGGTGCACCCATTATGAGGTGCTGGCGAGTGGAGCTGATACGTTGCGGCCTGCTATGTGTTTTTGACATGATAATGCATTAGGAGAATGTTTTTGAAGCACACAGTGTGAGGTGTCAGTGAATGGAGCTGATACGTTGCGGCCTGCCATGTGTTTTTGACATGATAATGCATTAGGAGAATGTTATTGAAGCACACAGTGTGAGGTGTCAGTGAATGGAGCTGATGTGAATGAGTTGTGGCCCTGCATGTGTTTGTGATATGACGATGCACTTTGAGAGTGTGATTGAAACAGAAGTCATGGTCACACCTGAGATCGAGAAAGTGGCAGAGGGCATGCAATAGGGAAGAGTCTACAAAGGGAAGAGAGAGACACTGACACTGACACTGACACTTTTTTTTATTGACAATAGCTAATAGCCCTTCTGTCAAGGGGGGGGTACAAAACAAATAAAATCATTCACAAAAGGCGACATCAAGTGAATTCACATATCCGTTCGAATAAATTAGCAATAGAAGAAAATTAAACAAGCAAATAACTGTTCACCCGACCATCCAACACAATGACAAAGATAATAATGTACAGCATATATGAGTATCGGTGGTATTACATCTAGTTCGATGAAATAACTTATTCATCATTGAAATAATTTACTCGAGGTATTCTGAAAAAGTCACATTTTGTTCGAATATCATCATAAGCTGTGCAGTGAAAGAGGAAATGCTTTTCATCTTCAGACATCTGAGCACATGGGGCACAAAGTGCCAGCTGCAGAAGATTCGACCATAAACCAGACAATGCCAAGAGATATCATTCTAACACGAGCAAACACCGATCTTTGCCGCTTATTCGTCAAGCTTTAAAGATATTTTTCGGGTTGAAAAAAGTCCTTAAAAGAAAAACACCATTCATATTTTACATTTTCTTCCAGCCGAAAATGTCATTCCTGCTTGAAACAACACAGTATACTTTCCTCAGACTCTGCCAAAGATAAAGCAACATTTCCGACACCCTGACTAAGCCAAAACAGTACCAAACCCGTAAGTAGATTTCACGTCAAAAGCCCAGTTAGATTTTCGTTTTTCATATTGATCTAAAGACAATTCATATAATTGCCATCAAAGGACGCTGTAAAAGATTTAACCAGAAACTGATACATTTAACATAAGTACGAATATATGATGGGTATCTTCCTGCTTCACCATAGCATGATTTATTAGGAGAGTGAAGAGGTATATTTAATAAACGTTTTATAGCGTATGTATGGACTTTTTCAATGTGGCTATTATTCTTAAGTCTCCAAATTTCTGATGCATAGGTTTTTGTTGCCGTGGGTTCTTTTACGTGCGCTATATGCATGCTGAACACGGGACCTCGGTTTATCGTCTCTTCCGAATAGCTAGCGTCCAGACCACCACTCAAGATGTAGTGGAGGGGGAGAAAATATTGGCGACTGTACCGTGATTCGAAACAGTGGGCTCAGATTCTCTCGCTTCCTAGGCGGACGCATTACGTCTAGGCCATCACTCCACTCCGTTTCGGATGAGATTCTGATAATTTGATGTATAGTGCTCAGTACGCACTTTGTGCACGTTAAAGAAAGCACGACAACAACTCTGCAGTTTTCATGAAGTTGACGAATTACGGTCTGTAAACCGACAGGGAAAGAAAACACTCCAGTGTCGCTTCACTGCAGTGACGTAGTTTGCCAAGACAAGAAGAATTCTTTATATATATATATATATATATATATATATATATTAATCTTCCAATTTGGTAGCATATGGAAGTTTAACGTAAATAAATACATGGGAAGGGAAGCGGGAACGATATGGGGAAAAAAACATGCAAAAAGGGGGGAGGAAATGCAACATGCAAGCATAGTATTCAGAAAAGATTTCTTTTAATCACAGGATGTACATGAAAAAGTAAGACATGAATCATATTCAATCAGCGGAAAGTGGATAAAAAATTTAAAAAAAAGAGAGAGAAAACCGATTTTTCCCATGCTTACATGCAAGAACCAAATGGTGACAAAATAACACAAGCTTCAAGTAGTTTGTGGCAAACTAGACATGCTTTGGTCGTCAAAGAAAACAAAAGTTTTTTGCGTTTGGGTTGTTGTTTTTTTCTTTCAGGAGAGGTCTTACTCGTGAGAGTTACAGACCAGACACCCCACCCCACCCCACCCCACCCATCCCCACCCCGACCTCTAACCGATCCCCGCTTCTCACGTCCCACAACCCCAGAGGAAAGGTCTTGACTCGTTGGAAGTTGAAGACCAGGCGTTTACATCCCCCAACCCCCACCTCCACCCCCACCAACCCCCTTCCCCCCCTAACCGATCATCACCACTCAGTCACCGCACGTTCTCTCGCCTCTACCTCATCAATCAGGATAACGGCAGCAGAGCGGCAGTTGTGGAAAGAGTGTGAGGGTTGTGGGGGGAGGGGGAGGGGGGAAGGGGGATGGGTGGGGGGGCGGGAGCAGGGGGAATGCCTGACAGTCCCTCACTCCGCTCTTAATGTTCCCGGAACCGATTCCAGGTGGCCTGCCTCGCACAGCAGGGGTTCTGGCAGCTTTGTGACCAGCACTGCACTGCACTGCACTGCACTGCAGCTTGCAGCGTGTACACTGGCACCAAACTGCCTGTCTGTGGAGTATGTAGCACTGACCTGCATACAGACATGTAGCACTGACTGGCGTACAGACCTGTATGACTGGCGTACAGACCTGTATGACTGGCGTACAGACCTGTAACATTGACCTGTAGCACTGACTGGCGTACAGACCTGTAGCATTGACTGGCGTACAGATCTGTATGACTGGCGTACAGACCTGTAACATTGACCTGTAGCATTGACTGGCGTTCAGATCTGTATGACTGGCGTACAGACCTGTAGTACTGACTGGCGTACAGACCTGTAACATTGACCTGTAGCACTGACTGGTGTACAGACCTGTATGACTGGCGTACAGACCTGTACCATTGACTGGCGTACAGATCTGTATGACTGGCGTACAGACCTGTAGTATTGACTGGCGTACAGACCTGTAACATTGACCTGTAGCACTGACTGGCGTACAGATCTGTATGACTGGCGTACAGACCTGTAGTATTGACTGGCGTACAGACCTGTAACATTGACCTGTAGCATTGACTGGCGTACAGATCTGTATGACTGGCGTACAGACCTGTAGTATTGACTGGCGTACAGACATGTAACATTGACCTGTAGCACTGACTGGTGTACAGACCTGTATGACTGGCGTACAGACCTGTAGTATTGACTGGCGTACAGACATGTAACATTGACCTGTAGCATTGACTGGCGTACAGATCTGTATGACTGGCGTACAGACCTGTAGCATTGACTGGTGTACAGACCTGTAGTATTGACTGGTGTACAGACCTGTACCATTGACCTGCATACAGACCTGTACCATTAACCTGCGTACAGACCTGTAGCATTGACCTGCGTACATACCAATAGCACTGACCTGCGTACAGACCTGTAGCATTGAGCTATAGCATTGACTGGTGTACAGACCTGTAGCATTGACCTGCATACAGACCTGTAGCATTGACCTGCATACAGACCTGTAGCATTGACTGGCGTACATACCAATAGCATTGACTGGCGCACATACCAATAGCATTGACTGGCGTACAGACCTGTAGCATTGACTGGCGTACATACCAATAGCATTGACTGGCGTACAGACCTGTAGCATTGACCTGCGTACATACCAATAGCATTGACTGGCGTACATACCAATAGCATTGACTGGCGTACAGACCCTTGTTGCGTACTCACCTCAGTGACGGGCGCAATAGCCGAGTGGTTAAAGCGTTGGACTGTCAATCTGAGGGTCCCGGGTTCGAATCACTGTGACGGCGCCTGGTGGGTAAAGGGTGGAGATTTTTCTGTGTTTTTTTCTGATAATGTTTGGTTGTCTCAGTGATGTCCTAGTTTGTCTGTGTGTGAGTAGTATATCATGCCCATATCACCAGACAAGTTAGACACATACTGATTGGTCCAGATAGCAGTCTCGCACGCTGTCCCTAATTCTGTGGTTGTGCCCTCGCTTTGGGTAGAATGAATGTTAAATTTATTGCTCTGGGAAATGGATAGACACGCATTCTCAGAAGGGGCAACATGGACATACATAACTAAAAATGTAAGAATCCACATGTTTGTTACTGACTCCTTGAGAATTAAAGAACTGAATAGTTATTGACGGGCGCAATAGCCGAGTGGTTAAAGCGTTGGACTGTCAATCTGAGGGTCCCGGGTTCGAATCACGGTGACGGCGCCTGGTGGGTAAAGGGTGGAGATTTTTACGATCTCCCAGGTCAACATAAATTATGTGCAGACCTGCTAGTGCCTGAACCCCCTTCGTGTGTATATGCAAGCAGAAGATCAAATACGCACGTTAAAGATCCTGTAATCCATGTCAGCGTTCGGTGGGTTACGGAAACAAGAACATACCAAGCATGCACACCCCCGAAAACGGAGTATGGCTGCCTACATGGCGGGGTAAAAACGGTCATACACGTAAAAGCCCACTCGTGTGCATACGAGTGAACGCAGAAGAAGAAGAATAGTTATTGATCAATTCAAATGGACGACCTATTTCCAAACGCCCTTAAGGTCAGGGTTGTTAAAGGCTTGGGTCTTGGACAATGGGTAGGTATATTCAGTCCCCAGATAAATGTCATTTCTGATCTCTTTTTTTTTATTCGTCAGAATTCACGAACAAAACACTGGTAAAACGCAAAGCTTATTTTGATTTCGATCTTTCGTTTTCTGAAGAAAAACAAACAAAAAATTCCGACAGGAAGGGAATTGTTTATTAATATTTACTTGTTGAAACATGCATCAACGTCAGTTTTCATGGAGTCTCCTGCTGCTGACACGATTCTCTCCCGCGGGAGAGTTACGCTCCTTGACGTGGTGCAACTTCCTGCCGCAAAGCTGTGGATGGATTTCTCACGTGTCTCATTAAAGCCGCGTCACACGGAGCGTCATGGCTGCAGATTCTGAGAGTTGAAGTTTGCGGATTTCGCTGCGTCTCTGTGTGGAAAGGGCTTTACTCGTAGCCGGCTTTCGTCACCACAACAAAAAATGATAGTATTCAAAAATAATAGTATTCCAGACAGAGATTTAGGGCTTCGTGAATTGAGCAGAAATGGTGAACTAACCTTTTAGTTATTTAGTTAGGTAGTTTTGTCATTTCTCTAGTTCAGTTAGTTAATTTAGCTTGTCTGGTCGGTTCGTCAGTTTAATTAATATATTTGTTAGTTTTAGTTAGTTCAGTTGATTGTGTTGTTCTGTTGCGGAGTTTGTTATCATTTTAATTAATCAGTTATCAGTCAGTTCGCTTAGTCAAGCAGTTTATTTAGTTTACTTAGTTCCGTTAGTTTAGTCAGTCAATCAGCCAGCCAGCCAATCAGTTAATCAATCAATCAATCAGTTACTTAGTTATTTAGTTCTTTGGTTGGTTGGTTGGTTAGTTATTGTCTATGAATCGTTTCACGGCGTGTAAGCCCAGAACAGAATATCTTGTGGTTAGTGTTAAGCATTAAATAAATAGAAGATCACCACTGCATGGAAAAGTCCAAAAAGCCGTCATAACCCGCTCTACCCCCCCCCCCCCCCCCCCCCCCCCCCCAGCCCCCTCCTCGCCCCCTCCACCCCCCCTCGGCCCCTCCTCGCCCCCCGTCCCCCCCCGTCCCCCCCCCCCCCCCCAACTACCTTAACCCGTCTCCGGGAAAGGGGAGATTCCATTAATTAACTGTTCCATGCCAACAGGACATATCCTGGCCCTGTGGAAATGAATGTAATTCCATTCCAGCCCCAACCAACCAGCCCCTCGCTGACACCCCTGCTGGGAGACAAAATCCAACCTTTAATCTGCGCTCGGAAATAAAGGTATCATTTCGTACTACTACCTCCCTCTCACCGCCCCCCTCCCCACCCCCCACGGCTCCCCCCACCCCACCCACACACTCACGTACACACATACGCCCATCTGCCCCACCACCCCACCTTTCTCCTGTTTTAGGGTCGTTTTTTTTATCGAGTTTCTGTCTCGTCAAAGGTAACGATCAACTTGGGCGTGGAAATGAGATTCATTGATAATGGCTCTAAAATACCTAGAGAATACAACACTGTGGATATCTTCACAATATCAACCTTCCATCTTCGATAGAAAGTAGCTCGTATGAAAAGGGATGTGTATCAGAGGGCATCGATTGCATTGTATTGCATAGCAACGTATTGCTTTTTGTCTCGACTGATTAATAAGTGTGAAATTCAGGCTGCTCTCCTTTTTCTTTAACCATTTGTCAGCCCTGTGCAAGATCGTTTTTCCACCTGGTCCCCAGCGAAGGAAGAAAATAGTTAGTCTTGAAGAGCTCGGTTGGTAACCGGTTGATATCTGAAAGCAGACGTGGACCCTCCAGTTCTCTCTCACTGACGGGAAGCCTGTTATCTGCATGTCAGTTTTTTCCTGCATGGGGAACTCCCAAATCGATCTGCAGTAACTTGTTTTCATTGGTGAAATGGACGTCTGCATGCTACCTCCAGCCACCCCGTCCTTGCAGTTTGGGAGAGTCAATCGAAACACCGCAGTAATTGGATTAACTTGTTTTTAAGCCCCTGAATCGCAAAATAGTATAAGAGGTACTTACGCGTTAATCAAGTCTCCATGCCAGACCTTTCAGTCTAAACCCTGCGCTAACTTGGCCTCCTGGACAGTCCGAAACCTGCTCTCAGCTGATTTATTTGTGGTGAAATGGTTAGCGTCGCGGACTTGCGGCTGGGAGGGTGCGAATTAAATGAAAGTTTTGGGCTTTCCGCTTTTTTTTTATCTGTGTGTGCTGTGGGCTTAAATGGGAAGACCTGGACCACACAGTCGGTATCATCCATTTCACGATGTGTCTCAGGGTGTGTTGCTCAAATTTCCTGAACACTAGAAGTGTCTGTATCTCTCAGGCTTGGTTAACGCTGGGATATCATTATGACAGGAAGCGTAGAGTACAGCCTTGTCAGGTATTCCTAAACCAGAATGGACCTCTAAAGCATCATCATCATCATCATCATCATTATCATCATCATCATCATCATCATCATCATCGTAATCATCATTATCGATTATCATCAACATATGAAAACAATTGCCTCAAATTCCGTAGCCTTCCATGGCTTGCTATCGAGGTGATCCTTTACTTTCATGTTTGAGGTGAGTCCAGTCAAAGTCTTCGGTGTCGGCGGATTCATGGGGGACTGTCGTTGGAGGGACGTGGAGGCGGTCTCCGCTCTGTCTCCAAGACCAAGCGATCATTGTCGTTAGTATGGGGCTTGGTTGGTGAACAGACACTACTGAACATCACCGACGTGAATCAGCAGCAGTGCAGGGGTCTCCTCTAAGTGTGGCCTCCTGGCGATCAAACATCGATGGTTTCCTGTGGACTGCCAACACTGACACTGCAACAAGCGAACCCGGTTGTGGCTGTGTATCGGGCATTCAGAACGAGCCTTGTTGGAGTGATGTGACTGGAGCGATGCAGATGATGGGGCAGCAAAAAAGAATAATGTGTGTGTGTGTGTGTGTGTGTGTGTGTGTGTGTGTGTGTGTGTGTGTGTGTGTGTGTGTGTGTGTGTGTGTGTGTGTGTGTGTGTACACAGATAGTTCAAACTCTCTTCATGTCCTGGGCTCTGCTGTTTGCAGAAGACACTGAGGTAAATACCAAGACCGGTAAAATAGAAAAATATCAATAACAGTAGGCTCTTCATGTCTTTAAAACTTGTATTCTTAAAAAGCAGCAAATTTTGGCTGTAAAAACAGCTTCTTCAGGCAAGGGTAATTTGCTGCTTTTTTAGAATACAAGTTTTAAAGACATGAAGAGCCTACTGTTGTTGATATATATATATATATATATATATATGTGTGTGTGTGTGTGTGTGTGTGTGTGTGTGTGTGTGTGTGTGTGTGTGTGTTCTCCTGTCTTGAACGTTCCGTGTATAAGCTGATACGAGCCAGCCTACCCCCCCCCCCACCCCCCACACTCACACACACACACACACACTTCCCGATAGAAGGATCAGTCCATGAAGCCACTGTCAGTCAAACTATTCTCTCTGCTGGAAAGGTGAGTCTACAGGTCACTCAGTATCGTGCAAGTCTGCCATTGAAACAAAATATGCTATGCTGTGCAGCTGCTACACTGTCCTCACTGCAGGAACATTCTCATTTCTGCTCTGTTCAGCATCATCCGTCTCACTGGTGACCAAGTTTTTTATGAAGCTATGCTTATGAAAATGGTCGTCATGTGACAGGGTTAGTCACTTACCAAAACAGTAACATCTGGTGTCACGTGGTCTAACGCTGAGGTTACAGTGAAGGGCTTTGGGATTTTGTTGGGGGTTGTGTGTGTGTGTGTGTGTGTGTGTGTGTGTGTGTGTGTGTGTGTGTGTTTACCATTCATTCAGTCTGGCGTTGTGGATGTTTGTGATTTTTTACAGTCAAGCTGAAAGCTGTCCCTGGGTTTGACTTCAGAAACCAGCATGATTGAGGATTAAGTTATAACGGCATGGATTACTTTACTCAATTTTATTAAGCAAGAAGTCTTAATAAAATTGAGTAAAGTAATCCATGCCGTTATAACTTAATCCTTTCAGGATTTATGCACACCATTTGTTGTTTTTTTCAAACCCGACCTTCAGCATTAGTGCGACCTTTAACGCAGATTTAGCCACGAAGAGCATTTTCAACCTCTGCACTTTGTTCGACCTGGCTACTTTTCACTCAGTGTTTGGTTGTCGATATTACTGATGTGCGTAGCAACATCCTCCTTTCTGGATTTGAATGCTCTGTCGATCATTCACATTGGCTGGCAATGTACAGTATCCACTCGTGATGAACCTGTGCTCCAAAGGCCATATATTTTCTTAAATAACCTGCCATCCCTTTTAGAAGGACCGATCCAAAAGAATGGTCCAGCTGGCAGGGCCACGTGGAGAGGAGTACAGCTACCTACTGTCTGTCGCCCTTAAGGTCAGGTTGTTCAGAGCTGAGGTCTTGGTTTGTTGGAGGTTGCGTTGTTCCAGAGGATGAGTCCTGTCTGTCTGTCTGGGTGGGGGTGAGGTAGTGTGTCTGGTGTTCCTTGGGGTATCTCTGTTTGTCTGTGCGGTGTTCCTTGAGGTATCTGTGTGTCTGTCTGGTGTTCCTTGAGGTATCTGTGTGTGTCTGTGTGGTGTTCATTGGGGTATCTCTGTGTGTCTGTCTGGTGTTCATTAGTTTTGGCCGTGAGTGATTAGGTGGGTGGTCCGTTTGGTGTACATCGGAATGTCCCTGTGTGTCTGACTGGGTGGGGGTGTAGGGTCCGTCTGGTGCTCCTTAGGATGACCGTGAGTGTCTGGGTGGGGTGTCCGTCTGGTATTCCTTAGGGTGACCGTGGGTGTCTGTCTTGGTCGAGGGGTCCGTCTGGTATTCCGTAGGGGAAGCCCTGGCTGGTAGAGCCAGTCAATCAGCTCTTATATTTCTTCTCCACTTAATAGAAGAGTCCTAAGTTCTGTTGAGGGCGGAAGTGCTGTCGCTGTTTGGAGGGCAATTTTCAAAGGCTTCTTGTATCGTACTCCGCTGTCTTCTCCGCAGAGCGAAAATTGATTGGCTGATATATCATTGTCCCCGCCCGGTCGTGTCCACTGATGGAAGTTTGAAACCTTTGTTGGTGTTTTTTCTCTGTGTGTTTCTCCCTTGCCAAGAAAAAAGCCAATATGAGCGGGGTCTCTCCTACATCTACCCCCCACGCCCCCCACCCCCACCCCCGCGCGTCCCCCTGTCCACACCTCCATCCCACGGACCCCCCATTTCCTCTTTGCCCGAGATCGCCACTCCATCCCACCATCCCATCCCATCCCCAGTACTCAGTATTCGCCTGCTGAGACAAAAGAGAATCCCAGTGTCCAAATCGCTCTGTGTCGACAAACAGTGCTGTGTGATGAGTTGAACAGCAGCTGTCCAGCCCACTGGTTTGGGGACAGATCTTTTCTTGATGAAGTGTAGGTTATGGTTTGTTGACCTGATGGATTCTGTGAAACGGTGGCCCAGTCTATGAAACGACAAAAACTAAGGGCACGGGTTCTAGTCCCACACTTCGCTGAATTCACTTCTCCTCCACTGGACTTTGCGTGTGACGGTCTGGACGCCATTAAAAAAAACAATAACTCAGGTGGACGCTAGTCGTTTGGATGAGACGGATAAACCGGGGTCCCGTGCGGGGCAAGCACTTAGCGCACGTAAAAGAGCCCACGGCAGGCAACAAAAGGGTTATCCCTGGCTTTTTTTTTTAATCCACTACGAAATGAAAACACATACACTTGCAGACAGAAAAAGACAAGAAAAAGGTGGCGATCCACTGTGGCGATGCGTCCTCCCTGGGAAGAGCAGACCGAATTTCACACACAGAAATCTGCTGTGACCAAAAACAACAACAACAAAACGTGATACAATACAGTCCAGAAGCCATTCTGTACAGTTTGGAATAAAGTACACTTCTCACTCCGACACGGGGATTCTCCGGTTTATTTTAAGCTAAATAATAATAATAATAATAATGTACATTATATAGCGCCCTTTCTCTCTAAGAGCTCAAGGCGCTTAACATGAAAGAAAATTATTACAAGTTACATAAAACATTCATGACCACTCTTTCTCAAAAAAACCTTGCCCTCCACAACCTCCCCCTCCACCTCCCCCCCCTCCGCACCCCCACCCCCCCTCGCACACACACACTCTCCTTTTCCCAATCTGCATACATCCAAAGTGAGTTGACATGGGTTGTGTTGGAGAACAAGGAAGCTGAGAGTGCTTATAGATTGGTTTTTAAAAGATGAGTTTTTAGTGATGAGCGAAAAGCAGAAATAGAATTAGATTCACAGATATGATGAGGAAGGTTGTTCCAGATGTGAGGAGCAGCAAAGAAGAAAAAACGTTCACCATAGGTTCTTGTATTGACACGAGGAAGTTTCAAAAGGTAACAGTCAGAGGAAGAGCGGATATTTTTTGCGGGTGTGTAAACACTGATAAGGTCAGAATGATATGTAGGTCCTGCGGAGTGGAAAGCAGAAAAGCAGA
>NC_134884.1:22501054-22513554 GCF_041734735.1 Babylonia areolata
CACACACACACACACACACACACACACACACACACACACACACACACACACATGTTGCCCAAGTTGTGTGATCGCAGTTGTCTGAACTGGTCGAAGCCTTCTCTGTCTGTCTGTCTGCCTCTCTCTCTCTCTCTCTCTCTCTCTCTCTCTCTCTCTCTCTCTCTCTCTCTCTCTCTCTCTCTCTGTCTATCTATCTATCTAAATTACACCCATCTTCTGTCAATTGTCTATCTTTCTACATACCTCCCCCGTCTCTGTCTCTCTATGGATTACACACCTTCTGCACTCTGTGTGTGTGTTTATAGATAAAGTGCGTGTGTTAGTGTTAGTGTGTGTGTGTGTGTGTGTGTGTGTGTTGTCTTTCTGAGTGAGTTTGTGCAGTCTTCTCTCTCTCTCTCTCTCTCTCTCTCTCTCTCTCTCTCTCTCTCTTTCGCTTTCTATGTGTGTGTGTGTGTATCACGAGAGTTACGGCTTTGTAAGGTTTGTAACATGTCTGTGATTGGGGATGAGTTTCATTTTATAATGGAATGTCCCAATTATGATCAGTTACGAAATAGATATATTATGTTCCTAAAAAAAAATATTTTTCTCGAAAATCGGTTTTTAATTTTTGTAATATGCTCAAAGGAAGCAAAAAAAGTCATTTTTTGCTGTAAGTAAGATGATTAGATTTGCAAATGTTGCCTAGCTACACTTTTGGAGTTAAAAGACATTTGTGTTTTCTCAACTTTTATGTGACATTTTGTATTTGGAAATGTTTGTTCTGGGCATGAAAAGATTATTTTGCAGTAATCCTCCATACTCCAATAGGAGTGAACGGATAATTAAAACTTGAAACTTAAAACTTGTGTGTGTGTGTGTGTGTGTGTGTGTGTGTGTGTGTGTGTTAGTGTTAGTGTTAGTGTGTGTGTGTGTGTGTGTGTGTGTGTGTGTGTGTGTGTGTGTGTGTGTGTGTGTGTGTGTGTGTGTGTGTGCTCACGTGTACCCTTCTCATCTGTGTGTCTTCGTCTTATATGTGTAGTCTTATCTCGGATGCTCGGCTCGATGAAATCATAAATGTTTGGTAAGGAAGGTCTTTGTCCACACACACACACACACACACACACACACACACACACACACACACACACACACACACACACACACACACAAACACACTCACACACACACACAAACACACTCACACACACTCACACACACACACACACACAAACACACTCACACACACACACACACACACACACACGCGCGCGCGCGCACGCACGCACACACACACACACACACACACACACACACACACACACACGGGAGTATCGACACGGGAGAGTACCGATAAAGGGGGGCTATCGACACGCTTCCGGTATTTTTGCACAGAGAGACTCAGGGAGAAAAAGAGAGTGTTGTACCAAGGGGGAAAGTGTGTAATGTGTGAGGCAAGGCACTCACAACTCAGAACTGAAAAAAAAAAAAAAAACCTTCGTACATCACTGTGTAATACTGTGACATGTTCCGAATAAGATACTGTTTAAACCACCACGGCTCAGAACGGTTTTATTCAAGGGTTTTAAGACTAGGCTTTTTGTATTTATTTTTATGGGCTATGTGTTAGGGTAGCTGTTAGATACACATGTATGTTAAAATGTATGTATGCAGTGTGTGTGTGTGCGTGCGTGCGTATGTGTGTGTGTGTGTGTGTGTGTGTGTGTGTGTGTGTGGTCACATTTTGGTGTGTGTATGTAACATAGATATAATGTTTTATGTTAACAAAAGCGTTTTTGTAAAGCACCTAGAGCAGATTTCTGGATAGTGTGCTATATAAGTATCCATTATTATTATTATTGTTATTCGTATAATGTGTTCTCGCTAGACTACATTCACTTCAAAGAATACTGACACAGAGAGAGTATTGCCTTACTATACTGCTGCATCCTTGGTGAAATAGGATCACCGTGACGAAAGTTAGAAGTGCGATAATTAGTATCTCACTGATACAGGTCTGTCATGTCTCAGTGAGGTGGCAGCCTTTCACTGACACCCTGACCTCTATAAGTTCTGTCCTGTCTCAGTGAGGTGACAGCCCTTCACTGACACCCTGACCTGTATAAGTTCTGTCCTGTCTCAGTGAGGTGACAGCCCTTCACTGACATCCTGACCTGTATAAGTTCTGTCCTGTTTCAGTGAGGTGACAGCCCTTCACTGACACCCTGACCTGTATAAGTTCTGTCCTGTCTCAGTGAGGTGACAGCCCTTCACTGACACCCTGACCTGTATAAGTTCTGTCCTGTCTCAGTGAGGTGACAGCCCTTCACTGACACCCTGACCTGTATAAGTTCTGTCCTCAATGAGGTGACAGCCCTTCACTGACACCCTGACCTGTATAAGTTCTGTCCTCAATGAGGTGACAGCCCTTCACTGACACCCTGACCTGTATAAATTCTGTCCTGTCTCAGTGAGGTGACAGCCCTTCACTAACGATTATGCAAGTCATCAGCAGTGTAGGGGTTAACTCACTCAGTACGGCCAGTCCTCTCTTCTCCTCTACACAGACACCTCGGATGTCCAGTGGGTGTCTCAATGACCCAACCTTTAGCTTCCGTCGTCAGAATTGTGGTATTCTTTGTCAACATTCACCTCTTCAGTATAAGAGCCTTCCGCTTGCAATATTTTGATGGTGGTAACGTCGTCTCTTTTGCCGTTCATATGGAGAGAGTTAAAGGTGAGATGTGACGCTAAGATTTGTTGTTGACTGGTTCTCGGCCACGCTGTCTGCCAGCTTCACTGCCAACTGTTGCCATGCTGTGTTGTCGCTGGGCCTTTCTTCTGTCTGTCTGTCTGTCTGTCTAAATGTCTGTCTGTCTGTCTGTGAAAATGTCTGTAAGTCTTTGTGTGTTAGTCATTCTCTCTGTCTCTGTCTCTGTCTCTCTCTGTCTCTCTCTGTCTCTCTCTCTGTCTCTCTCTCTCTCTCCCTCTGTCTCCCTCTCTCTCTTGCTGTTGGAAGGGTGGGTGGATTGGGGAGCAGGGGATTTTTCTTCTTCTTCTTCTTCTTCTTCTTCTTCTTCTTCTTCTTCTTCTTCTTCTTCTTCTTCTTCTTCTTCTTCTTCTTTTTTGTGTGTGAAGAATTTGCTTTCATGCATGCACTTATCTTACTTTTTTTCCCCAGAGGGCCAGATGTAAAATAAATAAAAAAGCAACTGTGCTTATTCCCTTACCCTCGTGAAATAAAATTTCGTTCGTTCGTTCGTTCGCTCTCTCTCTCTCTCTCTCTCTCTCTCTCTCTCTCTCTCTCTCTCTCTGCTCTTTCTATCCTCTCTTACCTCCTTCATTCCAGATCCCTACCTTCAGTCTCTGTTTGATGGTTTTATGTTAAATGGCTATCTGCATTCCAGAACCATTCATGCCAATTAAGTGATCAGGCATGCTGTTAGCTCCCGCCAACAGTAGATGGGAACGTTATCATCACTAGACAGGGACATTATTTATATTATTTATGAAGACATTTTGCTATAGCGCATATTCTGGAAGCTCTATGATGCGCTTTGCATTACCGTCACCAGACAGCAACATCGTCACATTTCTCATCTTTCTGCCTCCAGGTTTTATGGTCACCTCTCAATCAACGTGCAGTTTCCAGGCACGTCTCATGCTGTTCCTTCCCGCAAAATATCAAGACTACTTCCCTTTGGGAACTATTTTCGGACCGCCCTCTCGATTCAGCATAATTACTTTTGGCAACTATGTTCGGGCCCTCTCTTATCAACGTAAATTAGCTTTGTCAGCTAGTTCGGACACTCTCTTTATCAACGTGATTACATTTGGCAACTATGTTCGGACACTCTTTTTTTCAACATGATTACTTTTGGCAGTTATGTTCGGACATTATCAACAAATTACCTTTGACAACTATGTTCGGACATTATCAACACGATTACTTTTG
The DNA here is from genome assembly GCF_041734735.1 of Babylonia areolata. Lineage (NCBI taxonomy): Eukaryota > Metazoa > Mollusca > Gastropoda > Neogastropoda > Buccinidae > Babylonia > Babylonia areolata. The sequence continues at coordinate 22,504,989 of NC_134884.1, forward strand.
GCAACTATATTCGGAAATTATCAACATGGTTACCTTTGGCAACTATGTTCGGATATTATCAACATGAATACATTTGGCAACTATGTTTGGAAATTATCAACATGGTTACCTTTGGCAACTTTTTTCGGACATTATCAACACGATTACCTTTGACAACTATGTTCGGACACTCTCATAATCACCATGATTACCTTTGACATCTATGTTCGGACATTATCAACACAATTACGTTTGGCAACTATATTCGGAAATTATCAACATGTTTGGAAATTATCAACATGGTTACCTTTGGCAACTTTTTTCGGACATTATCAACACGATTACCTTTGACAACTATGTTCGGACACTCTCATAATCACCATGATTACCTTTGACATCTATGTTCGGACATTATCAACACAATTACGTTTGGCAACTATATTCGGAAATTATCAACATGTTTGGAAATTATCAACATGGTTACCTTTGGCAACTTTTTTCGGACATTATCAACACGATTACCTTTGACAACTATGTTCGGACACTCTCGTATCAACAAATTACCTTTGGCAACTATGTTCGGACACTCTCGTATCAACAAATTACCTTTGACAACTATGTTCGGACACTCTCGTATCAACAAATTACCTTTGGCAACTATGTTCGAACATTATGAACACGATTACCTTTGACAACTATGTTCGGACACTCTCATATCACCATGATTACTTTTAACAACTATGTTTGGACATTCTCGTATCAACACCATTAGCTTTGGCAACTATGTTTGGACATTATAAACACCATTACCTTTGACAACTATGTTTGGACATTATCAACACCATTACCTTTGACAACTATGTTCGGACATTATCAACACGATTACCTTTGACAACTATGTTCGGACACTTTCGTATCAACACGATTAGCTTTATCAACACGATTACCTTTGACAACTATGTTCGGACATTATCAACACGATTATCTTTGACAAGTATGTTCGGACATTATCAACACGATTACCTTTGACATCTATGTTTGGACATTATCAACACCATTACCTTTGACAACTATGTTTGGACATTATCAACACCATTACCTTTGACAACTATGTTCGGACATTATCAACACCATTACCTTTGACATCTATGTTCGGACATTATCAACACGATTATCTTTGACAAGTATGTTCGGACACTTTCGTATCAACATAACTATTCTCGCCACTCCAGAGCGGTGGTCTAGTGGTAGTGTGCCTGACTAGGAAGCGAATGTTCACGAGTTCGAGACTCATACAACGGACCAGGAATTTTTATTCTACTCTCCACAAAACGTTGAGTGGTGCCAGAATTTCGGATGAGAAGACAAATCGAGGCCTCGTGTGCAGCATGGGTCTGGCGAGCGTAAAAAGAACCCACGGCAACAAAATGGTTGTTCCTGGCAAAAACAAAAGAAGTGGAAAATCCACATTGATTGAAAAATGAAATGCAGCTGCAGGAAAGAAACAAAAAGGAATGTAGGTGGCGTTCCAATGTGTTGACGCGCTCTCCCTGGAGAGGGCAGACCGAATTTAACACAGAGAAATATATTGTGACGAAACGTAATACAATAGAATATAGCACAATACGGTACGATACGAAACGATACAATACGATACGATGCGATGCAATGCGACGCGACACGACACGACACGACACGACACGGTACGATACGATACCATACGATACGATACGATGCGATACGATGCGATACGATACGATAGTTACGATACGATACGATACGATACGATGCGATACGATACGATACGATACAATGCGATACGATACGGTACGATAGTTACGATACGATACGATACGATACGATGCGATACGATACGATACAATAGTTACGATGCGATACGATACGATACGATGCGATACGATACGATACGATACGATGCGATGCGATACGATACGATTGCTGTAATAGAAGGACAAAAGGGTTGGAGAAAAGGACCTCTGGACAAAAATAAATCTTGTGACCGACATGCATGTGACACTTTTTTCTGTTTTTCTGTTGTTTCTTTCTGCTCTATCCTCTGTACCCCCCTGAGCACATCACTCCTCTTTTGCAACATCTCCACTGGCTCCCTGTCTCACACCGAATAAAGTACAAGATCAGCACTCTATGTTATAGATGTATTCACAAAACTGCCCCTTCCTATCTCTGTGGCTGCCTTCACCTCTACACTCCATCTCGCTCACTACGATCGGCTTCGGATCCACACTGTTTGCGCATACCCAGATTCAAACACTCGACTGTTGGCCGCCGTTCTTTCTCTGTCTCTGGACCTTGCGATTGCAATGAACTTCCTCTTTCGCTTCGTCAAGTCTCCACACTCAGCTCTTTCAAGTCTGGCTTTAAAACCAACCTCTTCCCAAAATAGCCTCCCTTGGCTGCCCTTCCTTGTCTTTAGTTTCTACAGTTTTAGAGTTATGCATGCGTGTGAATGACTGGTGCGAAAGCGCTTTGATTTGTCTCTGCACAAGATTCAGCGCTATATAAATACCATTATTATTATTATTATTCTCAGTGGCAAAACTCCCTCGCCTCTCATTCCCAGTGGAGGAGACCCTGCACTGCCGATGAGTCACTTCGGTGTTTTCAGTGGTGCTACCCGTATTTCTTTTTCAGTGTTTCGTTTTGTTTCGTTTTTCAGTCGGCCACTGTGTTTCGTTTTTCAGTGGTGCCTGGTCTGACTGAACGTACACAGGGAGGGTAGCATTACCTTGTACGTTATTTTATCTGTCATGGTTTGGATTTCTCTTTTCTGTCAGTTGTGTGGTCATTAGAACTGAGTGATGGTGGTCTGGGTGCCAGTCTTTTGGTGTAGACGGTATTGATAATATTATTATCATTATCGTTTTATTATACTACTATAATTATTACTATTATTATTAGCATCATCATCATCATCATCACCATCATTATCATGAAGGTATTTACATATCGCTTAAATGTTGTCAAGCGACAAATCAAAGCGCTTTCTCAGCACTCACTCACTCACTCACTCACTCACTCACTCACTCACTCACTCACTCACTTACTCACTCAGTCGCGTGCATCACTCTGACGCAGAGCGATGAAGGAAAAAAAACCAACTTCACTATGCACGTGAACAGATGACTGCAGACTGGGAAGAGGGAGAGGGGGAGAGGTGAGGGAGAGGGGGGAGCTGTTTGGGGAAAGAGGTGGGTTTAGAAAACCAGACAGATAGGGACTGCAGAAAGACATGGCGAGAGAGAGAGAGGGAGAGAGAGAGAGAGGGAGAGAGAGAGAGAGAGAGAGAGGGAGAGAGAGAGAGAGGGACAGAGAGGGAGAGAGAGGGAGAGAGAGAGGAGGAGAGAGAGGGAGAGAGAGAGAGAGGGAGAGAGAGTGAGAGGGGGAGAGAGGGAGAGAGAGAGGGAGAGAGAGAGAGAGGGCGGAGACAGAGGGAGAGAGAGAGAGGGAGAGAGACAGAGAGAGAGAGAGAGGGAGAGAGACAGAGAGAGGGAGAGAGAGAGAGCGCTAGAGAGAGAGAGAGAGAGAGGAGAGAGAGAGAGGGACAGAGAGAGAGAGCTAGAGAGAGAGAGAGAGAGAAGACTTCAAAATACGAATCAAATCACGGAAGAAGGAAGAGAGGGAGCGTGAGTGATGATAGATGGGGGAAATGGGGAAATTGAATTACCGGGCTTTGTCAGTCAATGATAGAAGCCCCCACCCCCCCACCACTTCACGCCCCGAGACCGATGGATCACTGACATACGACTGATTTTTTTTTTTTTTTTTTTTTTTTTACGGGGAAAAAACTTTATGAACATTTTTCCTTTACACTCCTAGACATTACGAAATGTGTCTGACACCAGTTTTGATTATTATTAAACAAAAATGGAGAAGGCTAGTGCTCGAGTCAGCATCGCGGTGCCCCGACTAAATGTGTTGTTTTTTTTTTGTTTGTTTGTTTGTTTGTTTGTTGTTGTTGTTTTGCTGCCCCATCATCTGCGCCGTTTCAGTGGCATTACTCCCACGCCGCTCATTTAGATTCCCCCATTCACGGCCACACCCGGGTTCGTCCGTCGCAGTTCCAGCGTCGGCAGTCCACAGGGCACCTGGAGGCCACACACCAGAGGAGACCCTGCACTGCTGCTGAGTCACTTCGGTGGTGTTCTGAGTGAGCGTCTCTCCCAGAGTGGAGAGACTAAATGTAATTTGAATGATCTTGGTGATGAGTTCCATTATATATTTCGATGTTCTTTTTTCAGCCATCATAGAAAACATTTGTTAAAGCCATATTATAACAGAAACTCGAACGCTTTGAAGTTCTCGCGATTGTTTACGATAATAAAAAAATAAATCATCTTCATTGAAACTGTCTAAATTCTTTTTTGAATTATCATGCTGCAACTTTTTTTTTTTTTTTTTTTTTTTTTTTGATTCGGCTTAAGTTCTATTCACTTCGGGTTATATACTGTTTGTGTATTTGTGTTGTGTGTGAAATCAGATGCTTTGTGATCAGATGATACTCTAAACACCGTATTGTTTCACTCACTTCATTACAAGTCAGTCATGTTCTGTGTAACTTCGCCACATACATTGTCACCATGCATTGTTTGCCTTTTGCCTATTTTATTTTTCCCATGTGTCCCCGAGGGGACCTTTTGGAATAAAAAAAAAAAAATCTTGAATCTTAGTTACCCACGCAAAGAGCAAAAATCCAAGCAAGCATTTTTTTTTTTTTAATTATGAAGACATTGCCACTAGGATTTTGAGAAAACAAAAAATGCCCCGAGTACAAATTTTGATGGATAGAAATAACATATAAGGATATTTTTTAAGAGTGATGCATAGTTACCCATAGTCAGCAACGTTCCCTTTATATCCGCTTCATTGACTGTCATATCTTAAAGCTAGTCTTGAAAAAAGAATATATATATATATATATATATATCACAAAATCCCTCGTTTTCCACACTCGCAAAAATTTGGACTTAAAACCTGTGTGGAAAACTGCGGTTTGGGGGTTGTTATTTTGTTTTGTTGTTTTGTTTTGGTTTCGTTGTTGTTGTTTTTGTTTTGTTTTTGTTTGTTTTGGATTTGGTTGTTTTTTGTTGTTGGTTTTTGTTTTTGTTTTTTTTTGGGGGGGGGGGTGTTTGGGGGGGGTTGTTTGTTTGTTGTTGTTGTTTTGTTTTTGTTTTTTGTTTGTTTTTTCTTTTAAGAAATTCATCCACACCAACAGACTCAGAATAGAGCTGTATTACTCTTTTTGTCACAACAGAGTTCTCTGTGTAAAATTCGGACTGATCTCCCCAGGGTGAGCGCGTCACTACACTGTGACCGCTATCGTTTTGTTTTTGGTTTGTTGTATTTTTGTTTTTCTGCCTGCAATATTTGTTTATCTACCAAAGTGAAGTTTTCTACGGAAGTTTCCCAGGGACAACCCGTTTGTTGCCGTCGGTTCTTTTACGTGTGCTAAGTGTATGCTGGACACGTGACCTTGGTTTATCGTCTCAGCCGAATGACTAACGTCCAGACCACCTGTCAAGGTCTGGTGCAGGGGGAGAAAACACTGGTGAATGTGGAGTTCGAACCAATGCGCCCAGATTATCTTGCTTCCAAGGCAGAGGCGTTACCACTAGGCCAACACACCGCGCGCGCGTGTGTGTGTATCTGTGTGTGTGTGTGTGTGTGTGTGTGTGTATCTGTGTGTGTATCTGTGTGTGTATCTGCGTGTGTGTGTGTGCGTGTGTGTGTATCTGTGTGTGTATCTCTGTGTGTATCTGTGTGTGTATCTGTGTGTGTATCTGCGTGTGTGTGTGTGTGTGTGTGTGTGTGTGTGTGTGTATCTGTGTGTGTGTATCTGTGTGTGTATCTGTGTGTGTATCTGCGTGTGTGTGTGTGTGTGTGTGTGTGTGTGTGTGTGTGTGTGTGTGTGTGTGTGTGTATCTGTGTGTGTATCTGTGTGTGTGTGTATCTGTGTGTGTATCTGTGTGTGTGTGTGTATCTGTGTGTGTGTGTGTGTATCTGTGTGTGTATCTGTGTGTGTGTGTGTGTGTGTGTATCTGTGTGTGTATATCTGTGTGTGTGTATCTGTGTGTGTATCTGTGTGTGTGTGTGTGTGTGTGTGTGTGTGTGTGTGTGTGTGTGTGTCTGTGTGTGTGCGGCTGTGTAAAAAAAAAATGATAGTATTCATGTAGCGCTGAATCATGTGCAGAGACAAATCACAGCGCTTTCACACCAGTCATTCACACGTATGCATAACTCTAAACCTGAAGAAACTTGAAGACAAGGAAGAGGCAGGGGAGGGAGGCTGTCTTGTGAAGAGGTGGGTTTTAAGACCAGACTTGAAACAGCTGAGTGCGGAGACCTGACGAAGCGAAAGAGGAAGCTATGTGTGTGTGTGTGGAGAGAGAGAGAGAGAGAGAGAGAGAGAGAGAGAGAGAGAGAGAGAGAGATGTATAATCTTTGTTATGTGACATCCCAGTTACACAGTTCTACAGAGCAGCGGAAGTGTATGCCGACGAAACATTTCGGAAAGTAAAATCAAAAGTACTGGCACTGTGTATGGAATGTACATGTGACAGATAATTCGAATGTCAATGCTAAAATAACTTCTGCACTCACACACACACACACACACACACACACACGCGCGCGCGCGCGCGCGCGCGCGCGCGCGCGCGCGCACATACACACACACATACTCACACACAAACTCTCTCTCTCTCTCTCTCTCTCTCTCTCTCTCTTCCTCCCTCCCTCTCACCTTTTCTTTCCCCCTCTCTCTCTTTCTCTCTTTCTTTCATCCTCTCTCTCTCCCTCCTGCACACAAACTCTCTCCCTCCCTCTCTCTCTGTCTCTCTTCCTCCCTCCCTCTCTCTCCCTCGCTCTCTCTCCCTCTTGCACACACACTCTTCCTCCCTCCCTCCCTCTCTCTGTGTCTGTCTGTCTGTCTGTCTCTCTCTCTCTCTCTCTCTCTCTCTCTCTCTGTCTCTCTCTCCCTCCCCCCCTCTCTCTCTCTCTCTCTCTCTCTCTCTCTCTCTCTCGCTCTCTCCCTCCTGTACACACACTCTTCCTCCCTCCCTCTCTCTGTGTCTGTCTGTCTCTCTCTCTCTCTCTCTCTCTCTCTCTCTTCCCTCTCTCCCTCTATCTCTCTCTCCACTAACCCCTCTCTCTACCCCCCACCTCCCTTCTCTATCTCCCTCACCACCACCACCACCACAGCACCAGCTCCCAGAGGTGCGAAGCTATCAAGTATTGATGTGGTTTCCGTGGTGAACGTGGAAGTCTGACGGACCAGCAGGGAGCCTGGCACCCGGCGTTAGAAGAGAGCAGGAGGACCCCTGTCCCAGGGAATTGGCTGTAACCAGTTTCTGCACCTGTGGGAGCTTTGGCTGGCTGTGGTTCACTTGTATGTACATTCACGCGTTCGAGCGCCTGCACACACAGACACACACAGAGAGACAGACACACGCACACGCACACACGCGCACACACACACACACACACACGCACAAGCACGCACGCACGCACACACACACACACACACACACACACACACACACACAGACGCACGCATGTACACATCCATATACAAACATGCACATACACGCATATACACATACCCCCCACCCCACCCCTGACCTCCACCCCCACCCCAACCAGCCCCCCCACCCCTACACACACACACACCTTCAAAATAGATACTGTGATCATTTACAGATCTACACAGACGGCTCACTATTAGACAATGGCCAAGCAGGTTCAGCTTTCGTTTTCCAAAACTGAAAACGGAAAGATCATACTATATTGGTAAAAAAAAAAAACGTTCAATATTCACTGCTGAACTTATTGCTGTTTTTATGGCTCTGAATCATATTCTTGATCTTCCAATTTGCCTTCTACAAGTCTTGTTTTGCGTTGATTCCAAATCTGTATTATGTGATTTAAACTCATCAAATTGTAAGAATAAATCCAAAATCATAATAGAAATCAGCCACATTTTACATCTTTTAAGCTTGAAAGGAACGCATATTATGTTTTGCTGTGTTCCTTCACATCTTGGTATTCTCTACAATGAATGGGCTGACAGGGCAGCAAGAAAAGGTGCAAAAAACGAACAAGGAACCATAGAACTTTATGTGCCTCTGTCTGTACAAGAGGGTTATCGAATACTAGAAAAAACATCGTGGAACAAAGTCAGAGAATTATACCAGGAAAACGGCAAAGCTTTAAACCATAGTGTAATTAAAGTTCAACAACCGAGAACTATCAATCAGTCAAATACATACACTAATTCAATAAGATTAAGGCAGATTCATACATTATCAAACAGGATAAAACTGAACGTTTTTATAACTAAGTCCAGCAAAGATGTCAAATGCATATGTGGCGAACATATATCTAGCAGCCATGTAATATTCGAATGTCAGAATCTAAAATGTTTTTTGCCAGACTTCACCAAACGTTCTTTTGAATGTGTTATTAACCATTCCAATATGTTATTTGTTGTTGCAGAAGGTTTGCTGCATAGTCCTATGGGACATTTGTTATAGCTGTTTGATATTGGCGT
>NC_134884.1:22521054-22531054 GCF_041734735.1 Babylonia areolata
GTTTTGGTTGTTTTCTTCTTTTTGTTTCATTCATTTCGTTTCTTTGTTATTTTCAATGCTATAAATTCTAGAATAAAACCCTAAGCCTTGATATTCCTTCATACACGTTCATATTGATCCAGTGTTTACGATTGTTCAGGATTTCGACTATTTCATTGGTTAAAATACTTGTGATGTAGGTACACTCTTTGTCATTTTTACATAATCTGCACATTCAAGTCAGTCTCATACCTGTGCTCTTGGTGTTCTGTCTTGACATGTTCACCAGGGAAAAAAGCAATACCGAATTTAATTTCAGACAAGAGCATGACAGGCGCAACAGTTTAAAGCGTAAAGCTTGCCCGAGGATCCGTGATGTGATTCCCAGTCTCGGCGACAGTTGGGTCAAGAGTGGAGAGTTTTCCGATTTGTATTTGTATTTGTATTTCTTTTTATCACAACAGATTCCTCTGCGTGAAATTCGGGCTGCTCTCCCCAGGGTGAACGCGTCGCTACATTACAGCGCCACCCCTTTTTTTGTATTTTTTCCTGCGTGCAGTGTTATTTGTTGTTTCCGATCGAAGTGGATTTTTCTACAGAATTTTACCAGAAACAACCCTTATGTTGCCGTGGGTTCTTTTACGTGCGCTAAGTGCATGCTGCACACGGGACCTCTGTTTATCGTCTCATCCGATTGACTAGCGTCCAGACCACCACTCAAGGTCTAGTGGAGGGGGAGAAAATATCGGCGGCTGAGCCGTGATTCGAACCAGCGCGCTCAGATTCTCTCGCTTCTTAGGCGGACGCGTTACCTCTAGGCCATCACTCCACCTATATTCCTGATCAAGATTTATGCAAACCTGTCAGTTCCTGAATCGCCTTTCGGCGTGTATATACCCGTGCATGAGATTAAATGCGTATGTTAAACATACCGCCATCAGAGTCAGCGTTCGGTGGAGTCATTTTATTTATTAAAAAACAAAAAAAAAAAAAAAAAAAAGAACTTACCCAGAATACACAGCCCCACACATGGAGAATGGCTGCCTGCATGATGGGCGGCGGGGGGGTGGGGGGGTAAAAACTGCCACGCGCGAAAGAGCCCACTTGTTTGCCTGCACACGAGAGAACGTGGGAGACAGCGGTGAGAAACGCCAGTGGCAGTTGTGTCCAAGCTTGTCTGTCCAGGATGATTCTGGCCTTTATCCCCCATCGGTGAATCCACTGGCCAGGCATTTAACCCTTGTCATAAACGGCGAGCAGGTTTTACTCATGACAGAAGCGTTGCGTTTTGGAAGAAAGTAAAAAAAAATAATTTAAAAAAAAAAAAAAAAAACAGAGACAAGACAAAAGTGTTCAGAAAGCCAAAACCAATGCCATGGAGAATTATTCCAAATGTTTTTTTGTTCGTACAAACATTCTGTTTTGAGAAAGAGGGCTTCTTCAAATGAGGTGAGGTTCTTGTGGGCTTTTTGTTGCTGTTGTTTGTTGGTTTGTTTTTGTTGCTGTTGTTGTTTGTTTGTTCTTGTTGTTGTTTTTCTTTTCTTTTCTTTTGTATTGTCTTGACAAGGGACGTGATGATAAGTAATAATAATAATAATAATGGTATTTATATAGCGCTGAATCTTGTGCAGAGACAAATCAAAGCGCTTTACACGTTGGTGTCATTTTGCATTATTCGCTGACACACGTGATGTTCTACAGTAATGTACGTATCCAGAGAGGGAGAGGGGGATGTGGGGGGAAGAGGAGGAGAAACTGGCAGACAGAGAGGGAAAGAGACAGACAGACAGACAGAGACAGAGAGAGAAATAAACAAGCAGACAGACAGACAGATGTAGAGACAAGGACAGAGAGACAGACAAACCGACAGGCAGACAGATAAACGGGCGAAGAGAGAGACAACACAGACACACAAACAGACAATGAATTCTGCTGCACATGCACGAGACAGAAACAGAGAAACAGAGAGAATCAGACACACACACACACACACAGACCAACAGACGCACACACAAAGAATTCTGCTTCCCGTGCATGAGACAGAGAGACGATCAACCGAGGTCCTGTGTGCAGCATGCACTTAGCGCACGTAAAAGAACCCGCAGCAACAAAAGGGTTGTCCCTGACAAAATTCTGTAGAAAAATCCACTTCGATAGGAAAAACAAATAAAACTGCACGCAGGAAAAATTACAACAACAAAAATGGGTGGCGCTGTAGTGTAGCGACGCGCTCTCCCTGGGGAGAGCAGCCCAAATTTCACACAGAGAAATCTGATGTGACAAAAAACGAGAAATACAAATACAGACAGACATACAAGACGACAGACTAACAGACAGACAGACAGACAGACAGACAGACAAAGAATACTGCCGCACATGCATGAGGTAAAAGCAGACCTGTGCATCATCATCATTCTCGCATCTCTGCTATAGACTCCAGGATCCCAGAGTGGAGGAGGAGCCATAAACAGCTGATCCAGCTGCCAAGAGCAACAGTGTCACGCCACGACTGTGGAATTTTCTTTTCTTCTCTTCTTCTTCTCCTTGTTCTTCTTGTCCTTCTTTTTTTCATGTTGTTCTTCTTGTTCTTGTTGTCCTCTGGCAATATTTTGTAGAAGAAATCCACTCTGATAGGTACACAATAGGTACACAAATACACACACACACACACACACACACACACACACACACACACACACACACACACACACACACACACACACACACACACACACACATACACACACACACACGTATATATATATATATATATATATATATATATATGCACGCACTCAAGGCCTGACTAAGTACGTTGGGTTATGTAGAAGAAATCCACTCTGACAGGTACACAATAGGTACACACACACACACACACACACACACACACACGTATATATATATATATGCATGCACTCAAGGCCTGACTAAGCACGTTGGGTTATGCTGCAGGTCAGGCATCTGTTTAGCAGATGTGTTGTAGCGCATATGGATTTGTCCGGATACAGTGACGCCTCTTTGAGACACTGAAACTGAAACTGAATTTTCTTCTTCTTCTTCTTCTTCTTCTTCTTCTTCTTCTTCTTCTTCTTTCATTCCATGAAGAGTATTTGTGGCGCCGCACAGAAGAACTGTTCACCAGATTCCTCCAAGTCTGTCGTTTGTACGTCAAAGTCTGGGTCTTCTGTCAGTGGTTTTCCCGACCATTCTGCAATGTTTTCAGTCTATCGGTTTTGTTTCTGCTTGCTTCTCTGTCTCCCTCCTTTAGCAGTTCCTTGGACGAATGTTTCAGTAAGCCGACGAACGACAACAAAAAGTGTTCCGGACGAACATAAACAGTACGATGAAGATTGCACCCGAGCTTCATTCATATTCAATTGTTTTTAGAAGAAGAATCGAATATATAATAATAATAATAATTATAATGGATACCTATATAGCACACTATCCAGAAATCTGCTCTAGGTGCTTTACAAAAACGCTTTGTTAACATAAAACATTACATCTATGTTACATACACACACCAAATTGTGACTACACACACACACACACACACACACACACACACACACACACACACACACACACACACACACACTGCATACATACATTTTAACAATACATATGTATCTAAGAGCTACACTAACACATACGCACACATAGGCAGGCACAAACTCACATAAACTCACGCACACACAATACACATTCATATACATGCATGTAGTTATGTACACATACATATGTATACACACATAGTCAAGCACAGCTAACGCAAAGGAAGTGGACCTGCCACAATTGAACTTACTCCTGAGGGAAAAGGTGAATTTTGAGACGAGATTTAAAAGATGCGAGGGAATCAGAATGACAGAGGTTATCAGGGAGCTTGTTCCATGTCTTCGGGGATTGAAAAGAAAACGATCTGTGTCCATAGGTCTTACTTCTGAATAATTATGTATACTAATCAGGAGTGTCCATCCTATACCAGACTATATTCTGAAATGTCTTTTTGCTAAAAGAACACTGGATTGTCGAAAGCTACCAACAGAGTATTGTGTCAATGAACTTTTTAGGACGTTCTCGTTGCATTTTGGGTGTCGGGTTGCATTTCACTGGCCATGTTCGCGTTTCAGTTGCATTGAATTACTTTTTATCACGACAGATTTCTCTGTGTGGAATATGCGTTGCTTTCACCAGGTAGCAGAGCACCGCCACAGTACAGCGCCACCCATGTCTGTAATTTTCTGTCTGCATGTGTATTTGTTTGATTATCAATATGGATTTTTCTTCAGAGTTTTGCCAACATTTTGGTGTTTTGAGTTCTTTTACGTGCGTAGTGTACATGGTGCGCACGAGACTTCAGCTAATCGTCTCATCCGCAAAAGCCAGCACGTAGACCACCACTCAAAGGTCGAGTGGAGGTGGAGGAGGGGAGGGGGATTATGAAACTATAAGCTGTCGAAATGCACACGGTACAGAACTGCATACCTTTCCTTTATCTTTAAAAAATATATAAAAGAAGAAAAGATGCAATGCAGAGCGTCAGATTCGGAAAGGGTTTGAATCTGACACTCTGTGTTGCTTTTTTTCTTCTTAATGTTTTTTCCATTACAGAAAAATGTATGCAGATACAGACTGTAGCCTTGGTAAGAGATACTGGCAGCGAGAAAAGAAAATATGTGAAGAATGTCAGGTAAAACATGGATACGGGGGAAATTCATTTCTCATCCAAAAAACGGGCGTTGGGTACATACGTCGAGTAAAGCTAATAACCAGATATGCAAAAGAGTTGGGGATATGGGGATAAGGGATATGGCGAAGGAGGGGTAGGGGGCAAGTAGGGGGCAAGTCGTCTGCCTTCAAATAGCGAAGGAAAGAGCAGGTTATCTGCCCGTGTAATGAGCAAGAGAGACATATAATCAGCTGGAGAGAGCGAACATGAGAGAGAGAGAGAGCGTTAGAGAGAGAGAGAGAGGTGGTCAAATGACAGAGTTGTCGTACATCAACTTCAGATATCAAATCAACAGGCACCTGACAAGCAAGAAAGATGAAGGGGGAAAAAAAAGAAGCATCACTAACTCCAATACAGCTTATATCCTCTTTGTGTCCTCCTCCACGTTTCCAAAGGAGCGGTGGACAAGTGGTAATACGCTCCGATTTGAGAGCAATTCATGACATCAAGACTCGTTTTTGGCTTCAAACAGAAGGTATGCGCAATGGGTATTCAAATCACATTCAGTCATCAGCCACTCCATCCATATCTAACAATGGTGGCAATGCCTTCAAGACTCATTTGTGATACACACTTAAAGAAAACAAATAAATATATAAATAATTTTTATCATTGAATTGTGTTCTGTAGTTGTTATTATAAAGCTTTGGGTTAAAAAAAAAATTTTTAAGCATGAGAGTAGATTCGAACCAAGCATGTTCGGGTGGAAAGAAATTGTCTCGGATCTTCCGATGACGTTCGAAAATTAGCATTGAAGCTTTTTTCTTTTTCTTTTTTTTTTAAGTGTTCTAAATCGATGCAGTATTCGAAGTGATAACGCTGTTTAAATCATGTTATTTTGGTATGTCTTGGGCATTTAAGAAATTCTTTAAAGTCCGCGGTAAAGGAGACATTGTCATTGCCTCAAGCACACGGCGACGTTCAGCCGTTTTCTCTATATCTGCTTCATGTTCTACAGGCTTAATTACACTCGCCGGGAAACTACGACACAGTCGATTCAATTTTTAAGTTCATTCTAGTTAATTCAGTATCGACTTTAAAATATCCATGTACAATAAGCAAGTCGATGATGTAGTTAGTGTCACTGTATGTGTTCTGTCCAGAATTTATATTTCGTTTCTTTTAATTGCGAACAAGGAAAACGATATCATGCCGTCTTCTAAACAAAAATGGCTTATACGTTCCGGCAACTGTGAAGCGGTAATATAATGTCTTTGGATTCCGAATCGAGCCTCGAAAACATCCGGGAATACGGCTTATTTCGGGAGACAACTATTACTGGTATGACTGTGAAGAGAAAATCAATTTTGTTAAACTTTCCCACACACACACACACACACACACACACACACACACACACACACACACACACACACACACACACACACACACACACACACACACACACACACACACACACACACACACACACATGTCATCAGATCCATCTTTACCTCTTTCCCTCGTGCACTGCGTTTCAGAGCATGCGCTGCTTTGTTCTCTTGTTTGGCTAAGTGGTCTTCAGCAAGGTGAGAATTTCCACTCTTATGAAAAATAACTCCCAAGTATTTGTATCTAACCGCCGTTTCGATGTGTGTGTGTGTGTGTGTGTGTGTGTGTGTGTGTGTGTGTGTGTGTGTGTGTGTGTGTGTGTGTGTGTGTGTGTGTGTGTTTGTCGGGGCTAGTGTGCGTTTGTGTGTATTTGTTTGTGCTTTCACATCTGTGAAGCTGCATGTTTATTGCATATCTGTTGTGTGTGTGTGTGTGTGTGTGTGTGTGTGTGTGTGTGTGTATGTGTATGTGTATGTGTGTGTGTGTATTTGTTTGTGCTTTCACATCTGTGAAACTGCATGTGTGTGTGTGTGTGTGTGTGTGTATGTGTATGTGTATGTGTGTGTGTGTATTTGTTTGTGCTTTCACATCTGTGAAACTGCATGTTTGTTGCAGACCTGTTATGCATGTGTGTGTGTGTGTGTGTCTGTGTCTGTGTGTGTGTGTATCGGTGTGTGTGTGTGTCTATGTCTGTGTCTGTGTCTGTGTTTGTGTGTATCGGTGTGTGTGTGTGTGTATCGGTGTGTGTGTGTGTCTATGTCTGTGTCTGTGTGTCAGTATGTTTTACATGTATTTGCTTATTTGTTTATTTGTTACCATTATTGTCTTTTTATTCTATTTTCATTCATTTATTTGTTATTATTATTATCATCATCATCATCATTATCATTATAATCATTGTTATTATTGTTTTTTTATTTTCTTTTGTCTTTTAATAATTTTTCTTTCTTTCTTTCGTCTGAAGGCCTGACTAAGCGTGTTGGGTTAAACTGCTGGTCAGGCATCTGCTTGGTAGATATGTTGTAGCGTACATAGATTTGTCCCGAACGCAGTGGCGCCTCCTTGAGTTACTGATACTGATACTTATTTTGAATAACGGATTGTGGGTACCACAGGGTCTCATTTGTTGCTCTTTGTTCTTGGACTTTCGCGTGCTTCCAACAGACCAGCACACTGACCTCATCCCATCCATCCATCCACCCACATCTTCTGCCCTTTCCTCTTTTCTGAAAGACTGGCTACAGTGTTCAGGGCTTCCGAGAGGAACAAAGCCCAACTCTTTGTCTTTTGTTCCGACAGGCTGAAACAAAGAAAGATGGATGCGGTGGCCGAACGGATAGAGCGCTGAATTATCGCTCGCGTTCGAGTTTCCCCCAGTTCGAATCCTTCACGATTCGGAGCACGCACCTGGTGGTGGGTTAAGGGTGGAGCTTTTTTAACCGCTCTCCCAAGTCAACATATGTACAGACCTTCTAGTGCCTGAACCTTCCTTTCGTGTGTGTATTCGCTGGCTGAAGATCAAAGACGCCCGTAAAAGATGCTGTAATCCGTGTCAGCGGTATATGGGTTATGGAAACAAGAACATACCCAGCATCCAGCATGTGCACCACCCCGAAAACGGGTTATGGCTACATACATGGCGAGGGGGGCAGGGGGGGGGGGCGGGAGGGAGGGACGGTCAAACGTGTAAAAGCCCACTCGTTCATACAAATGAACGCGGGAGCTGCAGGCCCACGAACGCGGAAGAAGGAAGACAGAGATTTGATCACGCAGCGTTTACGGGTGTGGGTGTGTAGCAGCAACCGCAGCAGACTGTTGTCGGCCTGCTTCTCTGTCCGGAACTAACTCATGCAAGGTCATGCGGTCAGAAGAAATATGGTGTCACGGGTTGCTGTCAGTTCCATCCTCTTCTTGTCTTTGCTTGTTCTTTGAAGAAGAAAGCGCCCACTTTTTCTTTTTCACTCTCTTCTTCTTCTTCTTCTTCTTCTTCTCCTTCTTCTTCTTCTTTAAGGTGGGGAGGGGAGCGGGGGATTCGCGGCTATGAGTGCACGTCTTCAAATCTGTGCATGAGAAAATAATGTCATATCTTGATTTTGACCGACCCTTCTTTTTCTTGCTCTTCTTCTTCTTCTTCTTCTTCTTCTTCAGTTTAACCGTACGTGCGTAAGGTTTCAAGTGATTTAAACACGATCCATAATGAAGAGCCTTACATCACCAACTCCGCCTATCAGTGTTATTTTCCCCAAAAAAAAGTTATTATGGTTTTGTATGACGCTTTTGGAGCATTTTGGAAAGATGGGAATAATTACTTGTACAAAAAAAGTCATTGTACCAGCAATATGATCGATTTTTATCGAGTTGTGTGATGAACAGAAATATTACTATTAATATTAGTAGTAGTATTTTTATGTATTTATCTTCTTTTGTATATTTTTTGTCATTTTTTTACTTTTTTTTTTTTTAATTGATTTTTTTCTCAAGGCCTGACTAAGCGCGTTGGGTTACGCTGCTGGTCAGGCATCTGCTTGGCAGATGTGGTGTAGCGTATATGGATTTGACTGAACGCAGTGACGCCTCCTTGAGTTACTGATACTGATACTGAAACTGTGCATGAACGCAATTCATTGTTTGAGTGTTGCGTTGGATGTCTGTGCAGGGTAATAGACCTAAGGTTTCCTTTTAGGGTTTAAATGCACGTTGCACGCGTCGGTTCATTTTTACATTGTACAGTACAACTGAGCATGTTTCACGTGGAAAGGCGCTAATATACAAATGGAATCATTAGTCATATACCTCTTCACTGTGTGGTGGGAGGAAAATAGACCATGGCAGAGCGTTTGGCTGACAGACCATCGATCCAATGATGTCAGCTGTCATCGGTGTCTTCAGTCATGTGCCAGACGGGTGCAATAGCCAAGTGGTTAAACCGTTGGGCTTTCAATCTGAGGGTCCCTGGGTCTATTCTCGGTGACGGCGCCTGGTGTGTAAAGGGTGGAGATTTTTTCCGATCTCCCAGGTCAACATATGTGCAGACGTGCTTATGCATGAAACCTCTTCGTGTGCATACGCAAACAGATCAAACACGCACGTTAAAGATCCTGTAATCCATGTCAGCGTTCGGTGGGTTATGGAAACAAAAACATACCTAGCATGCACAGCCCCGAAAACGGAGTATGACTGCCTACATGGCGGGGTAAAAACGGTCATACACGTAAAAGCCCAGTCGTGTACAAACGAGTGAACGTGGGAGTTGCAGCCCACGAAGGAAGGAGAAGTCATGTGCCAGAACGTGGTTGGTCAGTCCAGTCCTGGAGATGCAATCCATCCTGGAGCAATGCGAACACTGGAACAACAACAACAGCAACAACGACGACAATAACGACAACAACAACAACGACACAAACAACAACAAGAACAACAACAACAACAACAGCGACAACAACAACAACGATACAAACAACAAGGACAACAACAGCAACGACAACAACAACGACACAAACAACAATAACAAAGACAACAACAACAATAACAACAACAACAACAACAACGACACAAACAACAACAAGGACAACAACAACAGCACAGCAACAACAACAACAGCAACGACAACAACAACGAAACAAACAACAATAACAAAGACAACAACAACAATAACAACAACGACGACACAAACAACAACAAGGACAACAACAACAGCACAGCAGCAACAACAACAGCAACGACAACAACAACACAAACAACAACAACAACAAAGACAACAACAACAGCAACAGCAACAACAACAACAGTAACAGCAACGACAACAACAACAACAACAACAGCAACGACAACAACAACAACGAGGAAAATGGTTAGAACACGATGAGGAAGAAGGGGGGAAAAAACCAACGCGGTGGTGGCATCTACAACATAGATGACATGTCAGCATACGAACAGTTTTTTTTCAGGTGTTTCCTGGAA
>NC_134884.1:22536054-22548554 GCF_041734735.1 Babylonia areolata
GTATGTTTTCAACAACAAAAACGTTTATATTTATATATATATATATATATATGTGTGTGTGTGTGTGTGTGTGTGTGTGTGTGTGTGTGTGCCCAGTGTTCACTTGAATCATACAGGTTGCATTATTTTGGGCAACCTCCCGGCCTCTCATAACACAATTTTCAATTCACAGATGGCTGTTTCAGACACACGTGACGTGCAACTCTGAACAGCTTGAAATATCCGTTTGAAAAACTCATGTTTCAGCCCAGAACTTACAGCTGTTCAGAGGTTTATGAACGATGACTGTGCTTTTTCAGTGTAAAAAAAAAAGAAAAAGAAAAGAAAAAAAGAAAAGGTAGTGCACGTATAAGAAAGAACCTTTAGGTTACGAGTGGTGTGCATTACAAGGGCTGCTTACACAACTATTTGTATTGTATTGTATTTCTCTTTTTAGCACAACAGATTTCTCTGTGTGAAATTCGGGCTGCTCTCCCCAGGGAGAGCGCGTCGCTGCACTACAGCGCCACCCAATTTTTTTGTATTTTTTCCTGCGTGCAGTTTTATTTGTTTTTCTTATTGAAGTGGATTTTTCTACAGAATTTTGCCAGGAACAACCCTTTTGTTGCTGTGGGTTCTTTTACGTGCGCTAAGTGCATGCTGTACACGGGACCTCGGTTTATCGTCTCAAGGTCTAGTGGAGGGGGAGAAAATATCGGCGGCTGAACCAGTGCGCTCAGATTCTCTCGCTTCCTAGGTGGACGCGTTACCTCCAGGCCATCACTCCACTGCCGGAAATTCAGCATCACTTCTGTCCCATGTCATAAAGAAGAAAACTTTTTTTTCTTTTCTTTTTCTTTTTTTTTTTTCTTTTTTTTTTGTAGTTTCCCAAAGTAGATAATGAAAAAAGTTAATTTTAAAAAAACTTTTTTTGATAATGTTTGACAAAAAAAATTTCCCTTAACTTTTCATGAACCGTGTACTACAGACAGCTAAAGCGACAGCTGGATGTCGGTGTAACCTGGTTTATGGAGGTGTCAGCTCTCGAATTGAAATCAGGTTGTTTTTACTGCCCAGTCGACTGCAAGAGGGTGCCATTTCAGGGGCCGACAATTCGTCATATCCTCAAAACAAGAATTGTTTAGAATTAAGACTAAATGACTTTGAAAGGAAGTGGATTAATTATTTGCCATTGATCGAATGACCTAAACAAAAACAAATGTGTGTGTGTGTGTGTGTGTGCACGTGCATGCACATGTATGTATGTGTGTATGTGTGTGTGTGTGTGTAAAAAAAAATACATGCATAAAATTATAAGTGTGTATGTATATGTATGTTTATGATGTGTGTATGTGTGTGTGTTTATATATACATGCATAAAATTATAAGTGTGTATGTATATGTATGTTTATGATTGTTGATGTTTATTCATGAGTCATGGACTCGTGACACTGTGCATGTGCGGAAAGTGTTTTTGAAATGCCTTTTTCTTTTTGTGTCATCCTCCAATCAGAAATGTGTTCTTCTCTTCCTCTCTGTGTGTCACGTCTTTTTTCTCCTTCTATCTTCATCTTCTTCAGTTCTCATTAATATTATAAGTTCAATACTTCTCTCTTCTTTTTGTTTGTGTGTTGTTTATGGGGGGGTTTCCATGTTATGATTTGAATATGTATTAGTCTGTTTATGTTATTTTTTAAAAAAAATACTTGTAAAAGGTCAATCAAATTTAACGTTAACAAATGACAGTTCACCCACGTATCGTTAAGTTCACGTTCAAATTTGAAATAGATAGATAGATAGACAGATAGATAGAGACAGATGTTGTTTCCTTTCCTTCCCCGAAAGCAACTGTCGAGGGAGGAAGACGGAGAGGAGAACAGAAAGAAACGATGGACTGACTTAATATTGCAGAATGCAAAGACCCAGGTTATGACACACAACCCACAGACCTGGACGAATCTGGCGGACTGTTCTTCTGTGAGGCCGCCCCCAAATAATTCTTCTCGGAGTTAACTCGCGCGCGCGCGCGCACACACACACACACACACACACACACACACACACACACACACACAGCACAAACATACTCTCGCACGCGCGATCGCACGCACTCACATTCACAGGCACACACTCAGTCTCGCTCAAACCACACGCGTAATTTCTCTCTCTCTCTCTCTCTCTCTCTCTCTCTCTCTCTCTCTCTCTAACACACACACAATCGCGCGCGCGCGCACACACACGACACCTCAGTATCAAATGAATGAAGTATCATCTCCCCACTCCCCGCCTCTCTCCCCTTCACACCTTACCACCCCCCAAACCCATGCCCCCCCCACCCCCACCCCCCCACCCCCACCCTGCCCATTTATTCATTATTTACAGACAAATGATCCAGCAGTGTAAAACAGAAGCCCCCCCCCAAAAAAAAAAAAAAAAGATGCAAGCCAGCCATGATTATCACGTGCTGAAAAATGACAATCCACATCTGCTGCATTTTACAGCAGCTCTGCACAGCGCACACCTCATATCAAATCATGTTGCTGTGCATGTCCCAAATGAGTCATTCTCAGGGCTGAGTTTCACTATAAGTTTCAGTTTTGCCAGAAAGCATCACTGCGCTCGGACGAATCCATATACGCATATGCTAGGCAGATGCCTCTGCCAGTTGCATGGCCCAACGCGCTTAGTCAGGTCTTGAGCGCATGCATGATATGTTGTTGTTGTGTTTTTACCTATCAGAGTGGATTTCCTCTGATGGACTTTGTCTGAGAACAACTTTTTTGTTGCTGTGGGTGCTTTTTCAGTGCGCCAAGTGCGTGCTGCACACGGGACCCCGGTTTATCGTCTCATCTAAATGACCAGACGCTGTTTTATTTTTCAAGTCAAACATGGGAGAAAGGGTGAAAGCGGGAATCGAACCCAGACCCTCACGGACACTGTTTTCGCACATTAGTGTCTTAACCATCCTGCCACCTCCCTTCAGCGCTTAACCCCTTTAGTGCCAGGGGAAAAACAGTAGAAAGTGGTGTTTCAGGTCATAAAACAATATCCCAAATAAGCAGCGAAAAACTGAGGAAAATGGTTTGGAGATAGACCACTCTAGATAAACTGTGTGAATTTTCAGCCTTCTAGAGTAATTTCTCTTCTTCTTCTGATGTCATCAGTGACGTCACTATGCACATAGGCGATACTTTCTATGGCACCGAAGGAGTTAATACCCTGTCAGTTCTTTGAACCAGTCCAATAGAAAGCAATTCTGAAAGTCCACAGCTTGATACCGACGATATAGGATCAATGAAAGGATATTTTGAAAATTACCCACGACTCGGTCACTTTATGGAGAATTTTAATCAAATTCAAATGTTCTATTTCCTCGGGGATATGAAAAAGGAAAAAAAAAAAAAAGAAAAAGGTATGCAAACGATCGCTCCGGAATATGGACTTCATGAAGGTGGCTGTGAAATGTTTGTGCCTGCTATTGAATGTATGAATGGATGTATGATAGCCAGCTGCGTCCGACAGTGACCGATCAGGACAGCAGCAAATGGGGCAACTGCTGTCCCGACTACTGGGCTATAATTTGATCATTGTGCAGAGTGTATCCGAAACTGTCACAAGAAACAGACAGATGGACAAATAGAGGGACGGAAACAAAAAAGATCATCATGGGGAGAGAATATGCTGTGTGCATAATCATAATTTGTCCACCAGCAGACGAGCCATCGAAAAGGATGGGGAAGGGATGGAGAGAGAGAGAGAGAGAGAGAGGGAGAGAGAGGGGGAGAAGGAGACAGACAGACAGACAGACAGGCAGAGACAGACAGACAGACAGAGACGGACAGAGAGAAAGGGACACAAAGAGAGCGATCAGTTGATTTTTTTATAACTACAAGTTGTGACTGACAAGTTAAGAAAAACGTCACTGTTGTTTCGAAGTCATGCGCAAACACACACACACACACACACACACACACACACACATAACGCGGCTGTCATTCCTCACAAAACACAATCCTCTCAACGTCAAAAGCCTCTATTTGTCAAGCAGTACGGACTGGAGCCAGCGTGGCAAAATGGAAAACAAAAGAGCAGTCAGTGACGTTAAACTGACGTGTCGTCATTTCCTCCCCCATAAATCCGATGACGGCAATGCGCGCGCAGCCTCATCAGTGTCAAAGCAACAAAACATGGCCGCTTGTAGTTCATTGCCCAGTCTGTGTACAGATGGTAGTTCTTGTCCTGACCGATGCAGCGCCTGGACATAGTAGTAATAGTAGTTGTTGTTGTAGTGTCGTTATCGTTATTGTTGAAGTGATACCACTACTATTACTACTACGACTACTACTACTTATTTTCATCATCATCATCGTTGTTCTGCTTCTTCTGCTTCTTCTGCTTCTTCTTCTTCTGCTTCTTCTGCTTCTTCTTCTTCTTCTGTCTCAAGACTATTGTGGCACCACTGATGACCTGGCAACCAGATCTCTCATTCATTAAAAACAAAAAGTTAATCTCAGAATATGTCTGAAGTCACATCAGAAATGCAACAAGCGTCTTCGGGGTTTGGTTTGTTTGTGTATGTGTATGTGTTTTTGCTGCGGTTTTTCTTGTGGTCGTTGTTGTTGTTGTTTGTCTTTTTAGTTTTGTTTTTCTCGTTGTTGTTGTTGTTGTTCTGTGTCTGTGTGTTTTCAATACGATCTCGACCACAGATGATTAATCACACAGCAACAGCTAAAAGAATTGTCCATACCTGGATATTGAATACCACAAGTGACTAATAGCATGAAGGAAAATTAAAAGAATGTTTAAAAATGGATGAACTGTGCCTTCCACACCGCCAAATCCGCATTGTATCAACATCACTATCGATTTGGTGAAAGGGATAGTGACAGAGACTGACTGCTGGTGTCAATGGAGTCTCCCGTCGGACCGACGGATGAGTAGGCAGGCAGGTTTATCGGTCGGTGTGTGTCCTCATATGAGAGAAGAGGCCGATTCTAGATGCGCAGCACTTCCCACAGGTGTTGCAAAGGAAAACGTCTCCAGAAGTTGAGCCATGCTTCCTTCGCTCACGCTTCTCCTTAATGGCCAGCATTCTCTTGTTTTCAAACGTCTTTATGCCACTAGAGCACAGCATCCTCCAGCGAGAGAATCAAGGGCATCAGTTTCCCAGGAAGCGATGTCTATGTCACAGGCTTTAACGTTTGTCTTCAAGGTGTCCTTGAAGCGCTTGCTGGGTCTTCCAAGTTCACGGTGGCCTTCCTTCAGCTGGCCATACAAAAGCATCTTCGGGATCCTGCTGTCTGTCATGCTGGTGTAACACACGGCAAACAGACACTTTTTCTGTTGATACCTGCACCTAATCAATAAATGAAAAGCAAAGGCACTAGGCCTTGTTATGATCTGGTTTTTTTATTCAGTAGTGGTGTCTGGATGCGGAAGGGGGTGTAAAAACAAGAATTCTTCATAAATAATGCTCTCTCTCCCTCTCTCTTTCCCTCTCTTTCCCTCTCTGTCTCTCTCTGTCTCTCTCTCTCTCTCTCTCTCTCTCTCTCTCTCTCTCTCTGTCCGTTTTTCTCTGTCTCTGTCTCCGCCTCTCTCTCTCTTTATACCTGTCAATCTATTTCTTTTTTCTTTCCCCCTATCTCTTTCTCTGTATGTCTCTGTCTCTGTCTCTCTCTATCTCGCACTCTCTCTCTCTCTTACCCGTTTGCATTAACACATGACCTAGTAGCTATCCTTTCATCAAATAATGAAGACAAATATATTGTAGAAGCATATAACATTCGAAGGAAAAGATTAACCGAACGATCGTTTTAACATGATAGAAACATAATACAGAATAAAATATAAGATCCATAACTCAATTTAGATTGGTAAACAACCCCAAAAAAAGGCTCGGCTGCAAAGTTGGATGGTCATATGTTGGAATTAATTACTTAGTATTATGCATGAGTAATATGGAACATGTTGTATTAATGTCGTGGGTGTGAATGTATGAGTGTTTATGCGTTTATGGATATGTACTTATTTGCTTGTTATTTCCCCTTATTTTTCGTTTTGCTTTTTCTTTTCGTCGTTTGCTAAAATAAGCTGAATAATCCCCCTTGGCACTAGAGCTGTAAAACGCTATTTGCCAATAAAAAATTGTCATTTGTCTTTGTCTCTCTCTCTCTCTCTCTCTCTCTCTCTATCTATCTATCTATCTATCTATCTCTATCTCTCTCTCTATGTCCGTCTCTCTCTTTCTCTGTCTCCGCCTCTCTCTCTCTTTATACCTGTCAGTCTTTTTTTTTTCTTTTTCCCTCTCCCTTTCTCAGTCTCTGTCTGTCTGTCTGTCTGTCTGTCTGTCTGTCTGTCTGTCTGTTTCTCTCTCTCTCTCTCTCTCTCTCTCTCTCTCTCTGTGTGTATGTCTATGTGTGTGTGTGTGTGCGAGCGCGCGCATGTGTCTGTGTGTGCGTGCGTGTGTGTGTCTGTGTGTGTGTTTGTCTCTGTGTGTGTGTGTGTGTGTGTGTGTGTGTGTGTGTGTGTGTGTGTTTGTATCTGTCTGTGTGTGTGTGTGTTGTGAATTTACCACTGCTCTGTTTCTTAATAAAGGCTTGGCTCATACTTTATCAAAACGACAACCGAATCAACAAAGACGGATATGTGCAAATAATCTGCACAAGTCCGAGACCCCAACTGTAGTCATAAATATGCAGCCTATTACCTCACCAGCCTGGTATCTAAATCATAACGTCAGAGAGAGCGAGGTGGTAGAGGGAGGGAGGGGGGAAGGGTAAGCCTACGTATTGTGCACACTTGTCAGTTCCGTAGTATGCTGCAATCAACATTCAAGATTCAAGATTCAAAAACTTTATTACTCAAGGATAACGATTTTAGGCATCACCCAGTCTTCCAGTCTTGTCCTTGTGACAACAATAACAATAACAACATTAACGACAACGACACAACAATAATAATTTTGTTAACACTGCTACATCTACTGCTACAACTACGAATAATAATCAACATCATCATCATTAACATCGTGAATCATATTTAACAAGCGCCATCGTAATAATATCAGCACAGTCATTTGCGGCACCTGTCAATAATCTATCTCGCGCTGCTAATGGTGTTTGTGCACAACTATAAATGATAATGCTTGTGTAAATACAGCATTTGGAACATGGCTGAAAATACCACATGGAGGACATGCATACATGCACACACAATCACTGTCCACTACTTAAAGCCAGCGAGTTTCTGTTGGGTTTTGCCAAGCCACAAACTTTGTGAGGTCTTATATGGGACTTGTAGCTAACCTCAAGAAGACTAAGAATGGACTTAGGAATTCAAATGATTGCAAATTGTGTTTTTTTCAATTTGTCTTACACGTGTCCAAATTACTGACTCCCTTCTGACAAGCATAGCACTCTTTATATATATATATATATATATATATATATATATATATATATATATATATATATATATATATACGTCGGTCACACACTAAACAATAATACAAAATAATCTAATATAATACAATGCATTACACACAACACATACAGACATAGCACAACACAATACAGCACAACACATACAGACAATGCAGCACAACACAATGCAGCCACACAATCAGTACAATACATACAGTACATGCGAACACAATGCGCACAACACAATACAGTACAATGCAGCACAAACAATGCAGCACACACAATACAGTAAATACAGCAACAAATACAGTTACAATACAGCACAACACAATACAGTAATACAGCAAACACATCAGCCAACAATTCAGACAACACAAACAGTACTCAGCACAACCGTACAGTACATACGACCACAATACAGTAAACACAATAAGACAACACAATACGCACAACACATACGTACAATACGCACAACACAATACAGACACCAATACATCATTGAAACCAATATAGTTAAATTGTACAACTGCAATACGCACAAACTACTAAAAGAAAAAATACAATACACCACAATCAAGTCCGAATACTTTTTTTTTTTTTTTTTTTGGGGGGGGGGGGGGGGGGCAGGGGGGGAGGCTTGGGAGGGGCTGTGTGGGGTTTTTTTTTTGTTGGTTTTTTGGTTTTTTTGTTGTTTTCTTGTTCTTTTTTTTTTCTTTTTTCTTTTTTTTTCTTTTTTTTTTGGGGGGGGGAGGGGGTGCATGGTTTGATCTTTTTCCTTCATGATATGATGATGTTTGTATCATGATTATGTAGATGTACATGTTTATTATGTAGATGTTTAAATGTGAATGTGAATGTCATGTCTTTATTTCTTCATCTCTTTGCTACTTTGTGGATGTTTTGATTCATTTTCATTTTCCATTTGCCCTGAGGGCTGGATGAAAAAAAGCACATGTATGCTTATTCCACTTCCCTCAATAAAAAACTTCGTTCGTTCGTTCGTTCGTTCGTTCGTTCTCTCTCTCTCTGTATGTCTATGTGTGTGTGTGTGTGCGAGCGCGCGCATGTGTCTGTGTGTGCGTGCGTGTGTGTGTCTGTGTGTGTGTTTGTCTCTCTGTGTGTGTGTGTGTGTGTGTGTGTGTGTGTGTGTGTGTGTGTTGTGAATTTACCACTGCTCTGTTTCTTAATAAAGGCTTGGGTCATACTTGATCAAAACGACAACCGAATCAACAAAGACGGATATGTGCAAATAATCTGCACAAGTCCGAGACCCCAACTGTAGTCATAAATATGCAGCCTATTACCTCACCAGCCTGGTATCTAAATCACAACGTCAGAGAGAGCGAGGTGGTAGAGGGAGGGAGGGGGGAAGGGTAAGCCTACGTATTGTGCACACTTGTCAGTTCCGTAGTATGCTGCAATCAACATTCAAGATTCAAGAACTTTATTACTCAAGGATAAAGATTTTAGGCATCACCCAGTCTTCCAGTCTTGTCCTTGTGACAACAATAACAATAACAACATTAACGACAACGACACAACAATAATAATTTTGTTAACACTGCTACATCTACTGCTATTACTACGAATAATAATCACCATCATCATCATTAACATCGTGAATCATATTTAACAAGCGCCATCGTAATAATATCAGCACAGTCATTTGCGGCACCTGTCAATAATCTATCTCGCGCTGCTAATGGTGTTTGTGCACAACTATAAATGATAATGCTTGTGTAAATACAGCATTTGGAACATGGCTGAAAATACCACATGGAGGACATGCATACATGCACACACAATCACTGTCCACTACTTAGAGCCAGCGAGTTTCTGTTCGGTTTTGCCAAGCCACAAACTTTGTGAGGTCTTATATGGGACTTGTAGCTAACCTCAAGAAGACTAAGAATGGACTTAGGAATTCAAATGATTGCAAATTGTTTTTTTTCAATTTGTCTTACACGTGTCCAAATTACTGACTCCCTTCTGACAAGCATAGCACTCTTTATATATATATATATATATATATATATATATATATATATACATACATATATATATATATATATATATATATATATACGTCGGTCACACACTAAACAATAATACAAAATAATCTAATATAATACAATGCAATACAGCACAACACAGTACAGTACAATACAGCACAACACAATACAGTACAATACAGCACAACACAATACAGTACAATACAGCACAACACAATACAGTACAATACAGCACAACACAATACAGCACAACACAATACAGTACAATACAGCACAACACAATACAGTACAATACAGCACAACACAATACAGCACAACACAATACAGCACAACACAATACAGCACAACACAATACAGTACAATACAGCACAACACAATACAGTACAATACAGCACAACACAATACAGCACAACACAATACAGTACAATACAGCACAACACAATACAGCACAACACAATACAGCACAATACAGCACAACACAATACAGTACAATACAGCACAACACAATACAGCACAACACAATACAGTACAATACAGCACAACACAATACAGCACAACACAATACAGCACAATACAGCACAACACAATACAGCACAATACAGCACAACACAATACAGCACAACACAATACAGCACAACACAATACAGCACAACACAATACAGCACAACACAATACAGCACAACACAATACAGCACAATACAGCACAACACAATACAGCACAATATAGCACAACAAAACACAACGCTTTCGCAGCAATGTTAGAAAAAGAAACCATCTCACCTCACTTTCAAACCCCTCAACTGAAAAAGGTTTTCAGTTGAAGTTCAGTCCCCCAGCTGCCCACCCTGGCCTTGTTTCTGCCACCCACCGTCTCCTTCGCTCCACTGGCCTTCGACTCATGGAACAGACAATTTTAACGTATACTCGTCGTTCTGTCCTCATCACCCGAAGGATCCAGCATTTACGGCGTCAACTTTTCAACCTTTTAGAACCTTCCACCTCTAAATTTATAATCCGCACCACTCGTATCGCCAAGCAACAGCTGTACACCTCCATGTCAGCCACCAAAAAGAAGAAATTTGAGGCTTTGCTCCCTAACCCTATGCTCACCTCCAACAGTGCCCCTCCCTCTTTTGATCCCCACATGGTAGTGACCATCCCAGCTGATCTGGAGTTACCTGAAGACCAGCGTAAAGTGTTGGCCAGGGGCCTGAAGTTCGTGCCACTCAAGCCCACTACCAACCGGGCCTGCACCCTGTTCCTGTGCCAGCGCTTCTTCAGGAGGCTGCGCCTGGCTGCCCATTTTGCCCAGGCCTCTCTGCCAGCTCCTCCATCGACAGAGGATACAGACATCGCCAGTCTCTTTTCTAGACCCCCTAGCTCTTGGACCCCTAAACCAGGTGCCTTCCCTGCCTTGGATTTTTATATTGACACTTGCATGAGGCAGATCAACCAGCTGCAGCCTAAGCCTCTACGACGTTCCAACTTGACCCCTGGTGAGGAGAAAGCCCTGCAAGAACTGAAGGACAGAAGAGACATCGTCATCAAACCTGCTGACAAGGGTGGTGCAGTGGTCATGTGGCGAAGAGACCTCTACCTCCAAGAAGCCAGGTCTCAGCTGTCCAACACCACCTTCTACGGCCCCATCGCCAGAGACACCACCAAGGCTGACAATGCGCTCCTCCGTAAGACCATCAAGACCGCAGTTGATAACAGTCATCTTCCGTTTGAAGCCTACCATGCTATCATGAAGGAGCCTCGTGAGTCCCTCCTTTACCTCCTCCCCAAAATACACAAGGTCAACAATCCTGGACGACCTATCGTTTCGGCCTGTGCTTGCCCCACTGCCCTTATTTCCGCTTTCCTCGAATCCGTGTTCCAGCCATTGTTGGCTGCCTCACCTACCTACGTGAAGGACACCAATCACAACCTAAACCTCCTGAACGACTTCTCCTTCCCTGCTGACTGCACTGAGAGGCATGTGTTTACCATGGACATTGTGTCTCTTTACACAAACATCCCCCATCAGGAAGGCATGCTGGCTGTCAAACACTTTCTACCCAAGAGCTCTCTCCGCCTCCATCTTCCTACCATCCTGCGTTTGACTGAACTTGTCCTGACCCTCAACTCCTTCTCTTTCGACCAGGACCACTTCCAGCAGCAGAGCGGCGTTGCCATGGGCACTAAAATGGGTCCCAGCTTTGCCTGTTTGTTTGTGGGCTTCATTGAGGAGCAGGCCTTCAGACAGTACAAAGGTGTCAGACCAGCCTTCTACAAGCGCTTCATCGATGACTGCCTTGGCATAGCCACCAGCCCCGTAGATTCCCTTCAGGCCTTCATCGACTTCATGTCAAACTTCCACCCTGCCTTAAAATTTACCCACACCATCTCCAACTCCTCCGTCCCGTTCTTGGACATCCTTGTCACCATCCAACCCACCTGCAATTTTCTGACCACAAGTGTCTTCTATAAGGAGACTGACTCACATTCGTACCTCTTGTACTCCTCCAGTCACCCCCAGGCCTGCAAAAACAGCATTCCCTTCTCCCAGTTCCTTCGGCTCAGACGCATCTGTAGTGATGAGCTGGATTTTGAACATCAGGCTGAGAGGATGGTTGGCTTTTTTCTAGCCAGACAGTACCCTGAGGCCTTGATCCAGAGAGGCCTTGATAATACCCGTGCCATCCCCCGCTCCCAGGCACTGATGCCCCGAGAACACACAGAAAAGGATGAGCGTATTGCAGCTGTCCTGACCTTTCACCCCCACAACCTCCCTGTACGCATCCTTCTCAACAATTTCCACCTTCTTAAGTCTGACACCCGTTTGAGTGAGATATTTCCCCGCCCACCCCTCATTGCCTTCAAGAGAGATACCAACCTAAGGGACCACTTGGTGCGAGCTGCTGTTTGTAGATCTGGGCCCCCTCTCCCTCCTGGTACCAGTCCCTGTGGCCGGAAGGGGTGCAAAACATGCCCCTTCGTGGATACTTCCACCACCCTCACGGGTCCCACTGGGAAATTCACAGTCAGGGCGCACTTCGACTGCCAGTCCGAGAACCTAGTGTATATCCTCACTTGCACCCTTTGT
>NC_134884.1:22556054-22558554 GCF_041734735.1 Babylonia areolata
GGTGTCAACATTCATTAGGGAGAGACGATAAACCGTGGTTCCTGTGTTGGTTGGTGTCAACATTCATTAGGGAGAGGCTATAAACCGTGGTTCCTGTGTTGGTTGGTGTCAATATTCATTAGGGAGAGACTATAAAATGTGGCTCCTGTGTTGGTTGGTGTCAACATTCATTAGGGAGAGGCTATAAACCGTGGTTCCTGTGTTGGTTGGTGTCAACATTCATTAGGGAGAGGCTATAAAATGTGGTTCCTGTGTTGGTTGGTGTCAACATTCATTAGTGAGAGGCTATAAACCGTGGTTCCTGTGTCGGTTGGTGTCAACATTCATTACGGAGAGGCTATAAAATGTGGCTCCTGTGTTGGTTGGTGTCAACATTCATTAGGGAGAGGCTATAAAATGTGGTTCCTGTGTTGGTTGGTGTCAATATTCATTAGGGAGAGACTATAAAATGTGGCTCCTGTGTTGGTTGGTGTCAACATTCATTAGGGAGAGGCTATAAAATGTGGTTCCTATGTTGGTTGGTGTCAACATTCAGTAAGGAGAGGCTATAAACCGTGGTTCCTGTGTTGGTTGGTGTCAACATTCATTAGGGAGAGACTATAAACCGTGGCTCCTGTGTTGGTTGGTGTCAACATTCATTAGGGAGAGGCTATAAAATGTGGTTCCTGTGTTGGTTGGTGTCAACATTCATTAGGGAGAGGCTATAAACTGTGGTTCCTGTGTTGGTTGGTGTCAACATTCATTAGGGAGAGGCTATAAACCATGGTTCCTGTGTTGGTTGGTGTCAACATTCATCAGGGAGAGGCTATAAAATGTGGTTCCTGTGTTGGTTGGTGTCAACATTCATTAGGGAGAGGCTATAAACCGTGGTTCCTGTGTTGGTTGGTGTCAACATTCATTAGGGAGAGACGATAAACCGTGGCTCCTGTGTTGGTTGGTGTCAACATTCATTAGGGAGAGGCTATAAAATGTGGTTCCTGTGTTGGTTGGTGTCAATATTCATTAGAGAGAGACGATAAACCGTGGCTCCTGTATGTAGTATGCACTCAGCGCGTGTAAAAAAAGAAAGAAGCCACGACAACAAAATAGTTGTCCCTGGCAAAACGTGGAAGTAAACTCCATCCCTATGTACATATGTGTGTGTGTGTGTGTGTGTGTGTGTGTGTGTGTAAGTGAATGTGTGTGTGTGTGTGTGCGTGTGAGTGTGTGTGTATGTAGACTGTCTGTGTGTGTGTGTCTGTGAGAGTGTGACTGAAGCCTGACTGAATGACACAGGAAACGAATGATGAGCGCCCGAATGCAGCTGTCAGTCGGCTCTACCCACGTAGGCAGTCTGTTGTACAAAGGACTCCATGTTTGTAAAACACTTTCTGCTTTCAGCTTGGTGTATGACTCGAGGATAGGCGCTATATAGGCATAAATAATATTTTTGATACACTGCACGACTTCATAAAGGGGGCTGGGGGGGGGGGGTGCTTGCGCTATTTGTCTGGTAAAACATAGCAGCATTATAGAGTGGTGAAAACAACATGCAATTATGACAATTACTGATCCTTTATGGCTGCTTAGTTTCGGTTTTGTTCTTATTGTTGCTCCAGCTGCTGCTGATGCTGATTTTTTTTTTTTTTCTGTATATGCCGCCGGCTTTGATGAGGATTTTATGGCAAGCAGGCAGCTTCTGTTGTGGATATTTCTTTTGTTGTGACTGGTGACGTTGTTGTTGTTGTTGTTGTTGATGTTAGTCGTGTTCCGTTTCTCTGTCGCAGCTGTCGTTGCGAAATTAAAAATGAATATATTAGATTTCTTAGTATGGTGATGTTTAATCATTTTTGTAACAATCTTCTCGTTGTTGTTGTTGTTGTTGTTGTTGTTCTTCTTCTTCTTCTTCTTCTTCTTCTTCTTCTTCTTCTTCTTCTTTTGTTTTGCTTTGTTTTTCATTTGTTGTTGGTGTTGCTATTTTGTCGCTGCTTCTGTTGCTGCTGCCGATGTTCTCATTGTTCTGTGAGCTGCTCTTGTGTTTATGTCACAGACTGTTTCTCTGTGCGACTGGACTGTTGTAAAAGCTATTCATTTACTAAGCACTTACATGGCATGTGTCCTCTTGATGTGCACTGTTTTGTAACGAAGCACAAATGTTACAATAAATGTAGCTGTGTTGGAATGTATTTTCTATCCACCGTAACATTGAGAAGAATCTATTGATTTTTTTTCTGTACAAGTCGCTTTTTTAACGTGGACTTATTTATGTTTACAAGCTGGAGGCCCAAACATCAAACTTTGTGAGTAGTCTCGGCTGTTGCTCAATCACTGTGACCATTGTTGCTGCTCTATCACTGTGACTATTGTTTGTTGCTGCTCTATCACTGTGACTATTGTTTGTTGCTGATCTGCCCCTGTGACTATTGTTCCTGCTCTATCATTGTGACTATTGTTTGTTGCTGATCTTTCACTGTGACTATTGTTTGTTGCTGTTCTATCACTGTGACTATTGCTTGTTGCT
>NC_134884.1:22566054-22581054 GCF_041734735.1 Babylonia areolata
TTACCTTTCTCTGTCTCTCTCTCACTCTCTCTCTTACCTTTCTCTGTCTCTCTCTCTCTCTCTTACCTTTCTCTGTCTCTCTCTCTCTCTCTCTTACCTTTCTCTGTCTCTGTCTCTCTCTCTCTCTCTTACCTTTCTCTGTCTCTCTCTTTCTCACTTCCAAAGAAACAACCATAACACTGAATGAAAAAACAATCTCTCTCTCTCTCTCTCTCTCTCTCTCTCTCTCTCTCTCTCTCTCTCTCTATCTCTCTCTCGATTATTTTGTATTGTCAAATGATTTTTATAACGTTATTTCAGAGGTGTGCGAATTGTGTGTTGGTGATCGTGTTGAATCGGATCATTTCCCTGTTGAATGTCACATTTCATTTCAAAATGAAAATCATTTAGAGGAAAGCAAGTCTAATACTCATGTTATAGAAAAATATGTTTGGAATATGGATAGATGTCAAGAATTTTTCAGTAGGATGTGTGAAGTTGATATCCAGGAAAGATTTAAATTAGCTGTAGAAATGATTGATGTGAATATAAATGAAGCCTTGGATGTTTTTGATAGCTGTGTCCGTGATTGTGCTACGTGTATGAAGAAGACTATTAGAGTGAATCAAAATGATCGAGTTGGTGGTTGGTTTGATGGGGAATGTAGGCTTAACAGGATGAAAGTTCGTAGATTGTTGAGAAAGTGTCGACAAACTCTAGATAAAGAAGACAATGTAAATTATGTAAGAGCTAGAAGAGAATATAAAAACTTGTTACGCAGAAAGAAAAAGTTGTTTAACAAGAACATTTTGGATAGTCTTTTATGGTCAATTGGTAACCAAAATGATTTTTGGAAAAATATGAATAAAACTTCTTTCAAAAGGAAGCAGCCTAAGAACGATATTTCTATTGAGGATTGGTTTCGACATTTTAAAGCCTTACTCGATAAAGATTCCTCACTTTATAGTGACGATTACGAGTTACTGGACATGGAAAATCATTTTATCAATCGTCCAATCTCCCGGGAAGACGTTATGTTTGCTCTAAGAAAATAAAAAATGGTAAAGCTGCAGGCCCTGATGGGATCTTAGGGGAATTTTTTTTTAAATCCATGTGAACAAACTGTTGATTTTTTCTTAAACTTTTTCAACACACTGTTTGATAGGGGCATTTATCCTGATAGCTGGTGTGAGAGTGTTACTCTTCCACTGTATAAAAAAGGTAATGTAAACGATACAAATAACTACAGAGGAATATCATTATCAAATATTAGTAGTAAAGTGTTTAGTATGATAATTAATCAGCGACTCCAGGAATATGTAGAAGAAAATGATGTAACTGGTGAATATCAAGCTGGATTTAAGCGTGGCTATACAACAGTTGATCATATGTTTACCCTTTTGGCCTTAATTTAGAAACAATTCGCTTATAATCGTAAACTTTATGTTGCTTTTATTGATTTCGAAAAGGTTTTTGACTCCATCAATAGAATTTTATTATGGCCTATATTGCTAAAAAAAAAAAAAATGGTATTAGTGGAAAGCTTTTTAAATGCGTTAAGAGCCTGTATGATGTTGTTAGAACAAGGATAAGATCAGGTGCCGAACTTACTAATTATATAAAATGTACAAAAGGAGTGAAACAAGGAGATGTCTGTAGTCCTATTTTGTTTTCTATATTCATAAATGAATTATCATTGGAAGTAATTGAGAAGGGAAGACATGGCGCTATGTTTATGGTTGATTATTTTGAATTGTTTATCTTATTACTAGCTGATGATGTGGTTTTGCTTTCAGAGACAGTTACTGGTTGACAAACACAGCTCAACAACTTAAGAAATGCGGCTTATAAATTACAGTTACGTGTAAATTTGAACAAAAGTAATATCATAGTGTTTAGAAAGGGAGGCTATTTGGCTGTGAGGGAAAGATGGGTTTTTGATGGTATTGAGTTGTCTGCAGTGAATGTTTATAGATATCTTGGTATACTTTTTTCAACCCGTCTGAGTTTTGTATCTGCCTGTAGAGATCTGTCCAGTAAAGCAAAGAATGCATTGTTATTTGTTCTAAAGAAACTGTATACGTTGAATAATAATTCTCTGGATCTCTTTCTAAAACTTTTTGATAGCCAAATACAGCCCATTGTACAATATAGCTCTGAGTTGTGGGGGTTAGACAGTCAAGCCATTGTACACGGTGAATCGGTGCATTTGTTTGCGCTCAAAAAATTTCTTGGAGTTAATATGAGAACGCCAAATGATCTAATATATGGAGAGACAGATAGATACCCCATTTATATAAATTCTGCAGTAAGATGTATCAGGTACTGGTTAAAGTTGCTGAGGATGAATAATGATAGATTACCAAGAAAGGCTTACGATATGTTGTATAGTTTAGATATAAGGGGGAAAATTAATTGGGCTTCTAATATACGAACATGTCTATTTGAACTTGGGCTAGGATATGCATGGGTTTATCAAGGGGTGGGAGAAGAATATGCATTTGTGCGTACTTTTCGTCAGCGACTGATAGACAGCAGATGGCAAAGTTGGGAAAGCCATATCGGGTTAAGTAATAGATTTGAAGTATACAGAGTATATACCTCATTGCATGTAGTGAAAAGCTATCTTTTGCTAAATCTTGATCGACATTTACGATATGTTTTGACAAGGTTTAGATTCGGTATTTCAGAAATTAATACTCATTCTTATCGCTATAAATATTTTTTTTTAAAGTTTCTGATTTGCTGTGTCCAATGTGTAAAGGTTCAATTGAAGATGAACTCCACTTTGTTTTGGTGTGCCCTGTGCTAAATGATTTTCGTGTGAAGTTCATACCAAAGAAATATTATGCAGAGCCATGCTTGTTCCGTCTTGGTCTACTGATGGCATCTAATAATGAAAGCATTATTCGAAATTTAGCATTGTATCTTCATAAAGCATTTCAGTTAAGAGAGACAATTGTGTCTTAATTTTGGTCTGTATGTGTTGTGTTTATTTTCGAAGGACTTGTCGTGCTTGTTTAATTCTTGTTTTGATTATACATTTATGTTTTTGCCACTCTTCATATGGGGCTAAGGCCTTGAATGAATAAAATATCTGAATCTGAATCTGAATCTCTGTCTCTCTCTCTCTCTCTCTCTCTCTCTCTCTCTCTCTCTCTCTCTTTCTCTCTCTCCCTCTCTCTCTCTTTCTCTCTCTCTCTCTCTCACACACCCTCTCTTTCTTTCTCTCTCGCTCTCTTACCTTTCTCTGTCTCTGTCTCTCTCTCTTACCTTTCTCTGTCTCTCTCTTTCTCACTTTCAAAGAAACAACCATTACACTGAATGAAAAAACAATCTCCCGTTCTCTCTCTCTCTCTCTCTCTCTCTCTCTCTCTCTCTAACCTTTCTCTGTCTCTCTCTCTTTCTCACTTGCAAGGAAACAACCAAAACACTGAGAGATGAAACAATCTCCTTGCGTGGAGATTAAAACTGGAAAACAAGAAAATGCCAATATAAGGGGAAGTAACTGAGTTTGTTTGTTTTGTTGTTGTTGTTGTTGTTGTTGTTGTTTGTTTTGTTTGTTTGTTTGTTTGTTTCGTTTCGTTTATTTATTTATAGTCTGTTCATCTAAGATGATGATATTAGACTGAAAATAAATGATATTATTATTATTTGGATTATTATCATTTCTATCATAATGATGATTGTTATTATCACTTAGAAATCGACATTTCTGTATATTCGAATGAAAAGGGGGGCGGTTGAAGTGGAGGAGAGGGGGGTGTGGGGATGGTGGCAAGGGGGGGGGGACTAAGAAAGGAAGAGAGAGACAGACAGACAGACAGACAGACAGAGAGAACAGAATGTGGAACAGATAGAGTACAAAATCTAAAATGGAGAGGATGAGTGTCAGTGATTGGAGAAAGAAAAAACATAATTTGTTTGTTTGTTTGTTTGTTAAAATAGTACAGTTTTTATTTCTTCTTCTTCTTCTTCTTCTTCTTCTTCTTCTTCTTCTTCTCTTCTTCTCCTTCTTCTTCTTCTTCTTCTTCTTCTTCTTCCACTTTTCTTTTTCTTCTTTTGTTTCTGTTCTGCTTCTTATTGTTGTTGTTGGTGGTGGTGCTGTTCGTCTTCGTCGTCTTCTTCTTCTTCTTCTTCTTCTTATCTGCAATTACCACTATGTACGAGTCTGCTTTTACGTGTGTGACCATTTTAACGCATCGTCTAGGCAACCATGTTTCGTTTTCGGAGACGTGTGCGGTGGAAATGGTCGTTCTTCCATTGAACACCGAACGCTGACATGGATTACGGGGCTTTTGACGTGTGCATATAGATCTTCTGCACGCGTATATATTACACGCACTCACACACACACACACACACACACACACACACACACACACACACACACACACGTAGCGAATCAAAGCAATAGCATGTCTGTACATATGTTGAGCTGGGAGATTGGAAAACCAACGCTCGACCCCTAACCCAGCATCCGGGATGGTGGGGGCGAGGAGGGGGGTGAGGGGGTAGATGAGGTGGGGGTGGAGTGAAGGGGAAGCTGGGCAGGGGGTTAACTGTTGAAATGGAAACAACATGCATGTAAGAAGATAGCGCTTACAGCCGTCGATAAATCTACACGCAAGTTTTACAGCTTGAGTCGTGACTGACTCGGAAAAGTTATCTTTTGAAGCTATTTAAAGTTCCATTACCTCTCTCTGTCTCTCTCTGTCTCTGTCTCTCTCTCTCTATATATATATATATATTTTTTTTTGTCGGTGTGTGTGTGTGTGTGTGTGGCTGTCTGTCTGTCTGTCTGTTTCTCTGTCTGTTTTGTCTTTCAGTCTGTCTCTCTGCTTTTTCCTTCGTATTTCATTATCTTAAAAACTGACGTTTTTCGCTTATTTTCACGTAGTAATAGATACATAGATAGATAGATATGTATATAAATACATGAATATATGATTCCTGTTGTATCTGTGTTTGTGTGTGATTTTCGATTTACGTTTGTACCTTTTTATGTACTACCCCCCCCCCCTCCTCCCACCCACCCCAATATTCTTTGTGACCCCGGTACATTTGGCAATAAAGACATATTCTATTATATTCTCTCTCTCTCTCTCTCTCTCTCTCTATATATATATATATATATATATATATATATATAGATAGATAGATAGATAGATAGATATATATATATATAACACAACTAACAACTGGTAGCAGCAGTTATGCAGCTGCAGTCCAAATTCTAACCTGCTTCGTGTTATCGCAACAACAAACACTGCCAAACTCCTGTCAGCAATCCATCCAGTCAGCATGTTGTTTGTTTTTTGTTGTTGTTTTTTTTCAGAGTCACTTATCACCGTGTTCAGTAGCCCGTGCAGCCCATCACCTTTGGTTTTGATGTTCTTTTCATGACATGATGGCCCCCGGGGGCTGCTGATGGATAGGATACACTGCTGCTTTCATGGTGTTGTTTGGGCCATGAAGAGAAGGGAAGATGATGATGGGGTGAAACATTTATATCAATAAAAAAAACAAGAGAGGCAAGGCCTTCAAGACTCACTTGTGATAAATTAAGTCCCCTAGCATTAATTACAGAGTAATTTCCCCTTTTTACTATCTGCACCAAAAAACGTTTGCAAAAATAAATAAAACTTCCATGCTTAGGAAAAAAAAGTTCCTGTTTGAAGAAAAAATGATAATAATGACTGCTCTTGTTGTTGTGTCGAATATCAGATCAAAGTGCCAAGTTTAGAGAATACAAAAAATATAAATATAACAGTAAATGCAGTTTGCATATAATTAGGCTTCATTTTTTATTTTTTTGTGCCCATCCCAGATGTGCAATATTGTTTTAAACAAGATGACTGGAAAGAATTGAATTTTTCCTATTTTTATTCCTAATTTGGTGTCAACTGACAAAGTATTTGCAGAGAAAATGTCAATGTTAAAGTTTACCACAGACACACACACACACACACACACACACACACACACACACACACAG
Organism: Babylonia areolata; assembly: GCF_041734735.1. Classification (NCBI taxonomy): domain Eukaryota; kingdom Metazoa; phylum Mollusca; class Gastropoda; order Neogastropoda; family Buccinidae; genus Babylonia; species Babylonia areolata. The sequence goes on from NC_134884.1 coordinate 22,572,032, forward strand.
AGAGAGAGAGAGAGAGAGAGAGAGAGAGAGAGAGAGAGACAACCGAACACCGGGTTAAAACATAGACTCACTTTGTTTACACAAGTGAGTCAAAAAAGGGAAGGGTGGATGGTTGACAGATGATTGCTCGGTGAGAATGTGAAAACACAGGATGGTTTGTATTCGGCGAAATGGTATACGTGTTTAAACAAACAAACACACAACAATAAAAAACAGAAACAGATGGCACTATACGATTTGTTTTGTGTTCGGTGAAGTAGTGACGGTATATGAAAATAAGACGCATGGCTTACTCATTTATATATATATATATAGAGAGAGAGAGAGAGAGAAATTTCTCGCTGAATGGTTTATTGAGGATGATACACAATACGTTCTAGGGATGGAAATCATATATATATAGATAGATAGATATAGATATGGATTTTTTTTTTTTTTAAATTGCAATGGTGATATGATTGTGAATTCTTCAGAACAACGTCTATGCAGAAACAGTTCATATCGTCATAACGTCACGCGCGCACGCGCGCGCACACACACACACACACACACACACAATGTATATTCACGCATGCACACACACGCGCGCGCACACACACACACACACACACACACACACACACGAGCGCATGTATGCAGGTACGCAAGCATACACACACACACACACACACACACACACACACTTTTTTCTCATATGATGAAGATAATGCAACAAATTTGATGTCGTTACCTACCAAAGATCAAAATAAAATACTTTTTTTTAAAAGCATACAAGACAATATGCCGCACAAAAAGAAGAGTGTTCTTCTTCTTCTTCTTCTTCTTCTTCTGCGTTCGTGGGCTGCAACTCCCACGTTCACTCGTATGTATACGAGTGGGCTTTGACATGTATGACCGTTTTTACCCCGCCATGTAGGCAGCCATACTCTGCTTTCGGGGGTAGAAGAGTGTTCAATCTTTAAAGGTGAAAGGTCCCATAATCTTTTACTGCAATCAGGGGCCTTGAAATCATACCCACTGTGTCCAGGGCTCGGCTTGGGAAGGCCGCGGGGCCCAGCCCTCTCCTTCCGCCGTTTTAACCTTTCCCAACCAAAGTGAGATATGTTTGTTGCATATCGGCTATGCATGTGCGTGTGCGTGTATGTGTGAACGTGTGTCTGCATGTTTTATATTTATTTGCTTATTTATCCTCTGTGTGTGTGTGTGTGCGCGCGCGCGCGCGCGCGTGCGCCCGCCTACAGTTGACTTAATCAAGATTTTGTACATTTTGAATATTATTATTAGTATTAGTAGTATTTTTATGTATTTATCCTTTTTTTTTTTTCTGTCTTCCTATTTTTTTAACTGATTTTTTTCTCTCTTTTTTTTCTCAAGGCCTGATTAAGCGCGTTGGGTTACGCTGCTGATCAAGCATCTGTTTGGCAGATGTGGTGTAGCGTATATGGATTTGACCGAACGCAGTGACGCCTCCTTGAGCTACTGATACTGATACTGATACAGTGAGATACCCATTCACACCTGGGGTGGGTTGAGGTAAATCAGAGGAAAGTGCCTTTCCCAAAGACACTACACCATGCCAAGACGTGGGCCTCGAACCCTGATCACTGGTGAACACAGGACCACAAGTCCAACCTTAGTGACTCCGCCACGGCTCCTCTCATTAATGAACGCTTATATTACTGAATTAATGAACAAATAAATAAACTGAATATAACCGTTGTTCCTTACACTCACAAAGCAAAGCTTGCATAGAATTAAAGAAAAGAAACAGTTTTCTTCTTCTTCTTTGTTCGTGGGCTGCAACTGCCCCGTTCACTCGTATGTACACGAGTGGGCTTTTTCGTGTATGACCGTTTTTACCCCGCCATAATATGCAGCCAAACTCCGTTTTCTGGGGTGAAATAGCTTTCAAAACAGCTGAACTTCTGCCCTAACCACTTCAAGGGAACATCATGCTGATAATGATAATAATTATCTCAAGTGTGAGAAACAGACAGACAGAGAGAGAACCTGAATCACCGTCTGTTTTTAGAGTGTGTGAAAGAAAAAATGAAGATGAAGATAGCTCCACGACAATTGTGGCACGACCCCCCGCCTTGTCTCAATTACCACGACATGCACGGTGGTGCGAAGAAGGGTGTCGGCCCATTTGTTATTCCACCCCTTGAGAGGGCGTCGCCTCAGAACTGACGATTGAGTGTGCGAGTCAGCTGCTGGGCCGTCACTGCGTGCCAAGCTTCGCTGGTGACCAGTCACTCACTTTGCGGCTTTCATCATTGGGTTGGTGCGAGTATTATCGACTGTCTTGCACAGGTCCTGACTTTGTATTGGAAATAAGTTTGTTTTTGTTGGGGTTTTTTGTGGGATTTTTTGTTGGTCAAAACAGATTTCTCCGTGTGAAATTTGGGCTGTTCTCCCCAGGGAGAGCGCGTCGCTACACTGAGAGCGCCGCCTTTTTTTCCCCTGTGTGCAGTTTTATTTGTTTTTCCTATCGAAGTGGATTTTTCTTCAGAATTTTGCCAGGAACAACCCTTTTGTTGCCGTGGGTTCTTTTATGTGCGCTAAGTGCATGCTGCACACGGGACCTCGGTTTATCGTCTCATCCGAATGACTAGCGTCCAGACCACCACCACTCAAGGTCTAGTGGAAGGGGAAAATATCGGCGGCTGAGCCGTGATTCGTACCAGCTGGCTCAGATTCTCTCGCTTCCTAGGCGGACGGGTTACCTCTAGGCCATCACTCCACTCACACTGACCAAGGGAGTATAACATTGTCATTACAAGTTGTTCTATGTTGTTGGCCTTGAGGGCTGATGTCTTTGCCAGAAGGAAAACGTATGTCTTTGATGTGGGGAAGGTGTTGGCCTCGGTGTACTGTGTTTGATGATTAAGTTCATCGCACTTTTTCTTTGTTATTGTAATTACGCATGTTGTCATGATTATTCCAAATAATTTTCTGCGGGTTGTCTTTTTAATCTGCTAGCTTTGCAAAGTAGAACATGTCAATTAAAATGTTTTCATTTCTGTATTGCTTCTGACTGCATCGGAGGCTAAGTTCAGTGGATTGTTTTTTTAAGTCACTTTCAACAGACTCAACAGAGTCCGATATGACATCATTGTGTTGAAGAGCTTTCAGCAGTTCCGAATTCCATCTGCATATAATGTTTTCATGTGAAGAATATGAAATCAACACAGATAATACTTCTTCAGTCAGCTACAACGATCTAGTGTGTTGTTGCTATAGATAAATCTGCTTAAAATGCGGGTCTTGGTTGTGTTTTTGTTGTTGTTTTTGTAGTTTGTCAGTTGGATTTTCCTGAATTTTGTCTGCAGGGGTCATTTGTAGATCTTTTTTTTTCAATCTTCAGCGTGGCCAGGTCTCACAGAAATAACTGCTGGGCTTTCCGGCAATAATGTGTATAATCTGCTGTATCCAAACAGACAGACAAAATTGTGATGTTTGTTCATTATAGAATCTCGATTTCTTGCTAGTTTGTTCCGATGTTGCTCACCTGTTTCGACTGAGAAAGTCATCAACATTTCCCTTTAGCTTGACATGAAGTTCGCTCTGCTCAGTCAAGAATCTCTGGTGGGAGGAAAAACAAAACTATATTATAAGCAGGCGGTAGCTTCATTGACACTGTTGCGAAGGAGAGAGCTTCTTCGATGGTTTGACCAGTATCGCCCATCACTCTCCGTTCAGCTCTGACAGTCCTCCACCCTTCCATTCCCTTCCCCTTCCCTTCCCTTCCTTGTTTGATCGATTTACTCCACAGCGATTGGTTGGGGTTGGGACATAAAAAAAACAGGAAATATACTTGTCTTGGGATGAAAATTGAACGTCTCGCCTGACTACCTTTGATATTCACATGGAGTCGACCCTGTAGACCACCCAACCCGGCTATTTGAGGAGCTGTGACTAATGTGATGGGTAGACATGACGGAATTGGATTGTCGATGCTAACTTTGGAGGCGATTTGTTTTGTCGACAGGGGGGTGGGTTTTGAGTGGAAGAGGAGAGAGAAAGAAAGGTTGAAGAGGTCATGCATGGGAGAGGTCACTCTCTTGGTCTCTGTCTCTCTCTGTCTGTCCTGTCTCAGAGTCCCCTCTCTCTCCTTCTCTAACTCTCTCTCTCTCTCTCTTTGACTCCATAACCCTCTGTCATACTCTCTCGCTCTCTCGCTTTCTCTCTCTCTCTCTCTCTCTCTCTCTCTCTCTCTCTTTCTCCCTCTCAGTATCTCTCTTTTCCACCTCTCTCTCTCTCCCTCCCTCCCCATCTCTTTTATATTTTCTACGGAATTCGTTTTGTGTAATAAAGTACACAATGTCATTTAGGAAAATTAATGATGATAAGACATGAGCACTGTGATTCTCTCTCTCTCTCTCTCTCTCTCTCTCTCTCTCTCTCTCTCTCTCATACACACACCGTCTGTCTGTCTGTCCCTGTCTCTGTCTCTGTCTCTCTGTCTCTCTCTCTCTCTCTCTCTCTCTCTCTCTCTCTCTCTCTCTATCTCTGATGTGGTCTAGTTATTTATTGGCTACTATTGTCTCTCTTCTTTCCGCTGTTGTTGACTTAAACAAGTGAGAAAACGTCACCGATGCTCCTGCTTATCTTTAATGTCTATAATCACCAGTGTGTGTGTGTGTGTGTGTGTGTGTGTGTGTGTGTGTGTGTGTGTGTGACGTGGACACTGAATGTAATTCCTCCCCTTCAGCTCCAGGTTGTCGGACACCGACTGTGAAAGAGAGGGGCGGGGCAGGGCGGGAGAAAGTAAGTTGAGGAAAAGTGAACCACGTGTCGTGTAGTGCAGTGCAGTGTTGTGAAGTGTAATGTAGTATAATGTAGTGTAGTGTAGGGGAGTGTAGTGCAGTATAGCGTAGTGTAGTGTAGTGCAGTGCAGTGCAGTGTAGTATAGGGTAGTGTAGTGTAGGGTAGTGTAGTGTAGTGTAGCGCAGTATAGTGCATTGTAGTGTAGCGCAGTGCAGTGCAGTGTAGTATAGTGTAGTGTAGGGTAGTGCAGTGAAGTGCAGTGTAGTGTAATGTAGTATAGTGAAGGGTAGTGTTGTGTAGTGCAGTGTAGCGTAATGTAGTGTTGTTTAGTGTAGTGTAGTGAAGTGCAGTATAGTGTAGTGTAGTGTAGTGAAGTGTAGTGTAGTATAGTGCAGTATAGCGTAATGTAGTGTTGTGTAGGGTAGTGTAGTGAGGTGCAGTATAGTGTAATGTCACTAGTGAAGGGTAGTGTAGTGAAGTGCAGTATAGTGTAGTGTAGTGAAGGGTGGTGTAGTGTAGTGCAGTATAGTGTAGTGTAGTGCAGTGTAGTGTAGGGTAGGGTAGTGTAGTGCAGTATAGTGTATTGTAGTGTAGTGCAATGCAGTGCAGTGTATTCTATCTATTCAACACAGCCATTTCACCCACTCTAGGAAGACATTGTCGGGAATGGCAAGAGGGCAAAACTGATGCGGAAGTGAAGCTACTCATAGAAGAAAACAGTAAAGAAGAGGACATCATCATATACACAGATGGCTCAGTCACCAAAGAACAATCCGGTTGGGGATTCACTGCGAAACAAAATGGAAAAAAAATTTGGGAAGAGAATGCTGGCTACAAAGTCACAACCTCCAGCCGAACGATGGAAGTTGAAGCTGTGACACATGCCCTCCAGTGGCTATCGTCTATCCATATGCCCGGAAACCAACATGCCATGATTCTAACCGACTCAATGAACCTCATACAGAAAACTGAAAATGGAATGGGAAGCCCAGAGTGGCATAAGGCAATGCGCTACTTTCAGATTAAAAAGCTTACATGGTCATACTGCCCGGGACATGCAGGTGTTAAGGGAAATGAGCGAGCTGACAGACTTTGGTAACGCAACAACAACGAGCGGCCTACATCTAGGAAAATCGGAAATCCTCAGAAAAGTCAAAGAATATCAAAAAGAACAGGTACAAGGCCATCACACCATCGGTCGCCTCAAAGAAATAAAGGCAGAGGGAGGGAGCGGCCGTAAGTCTAGCATGAAAGGTAGAGCATGATGCTTTGCAAATTAAATATCGGCATCATTTCCAAACCAACATTGCGCAAATTTCTCTCTCTGTGAGCTTTTCCAAATACAATAGACTGAGCAACACACTAGACGCCACGTTCTTGGCATCAGAGATCTTTTCCCATCCCTCTTGCGGCCAATCAGTGGCAGCTTCTGTGCGTGTGTGTATATGTGTGTTTGTATGTATGTGACGCCTCCTTGAGCTACTGAAACTGAAACTGTGTGTATGTGTGGGTCTGTGTGTTTGTGTGCGTTTGTGCATGCGCGAGGGTGTAAGTGTACACAAGTGTCAGGAGAATTCTGTACACGTGCGTATGTTGTGTGTGGAGGGGGGGGGGGAGCGGTAGGGGGTGTAAAGGATGAGGTATATGTGTGATATGCATGCCTACACTGTGGGAGCAACGGAATATTGGTATGTGCGGGTGTGCAAATATATATCTTTGTATATATGTGTGTGGGGGTGGGGCATATGGACGTATGTGTGTGTGCTTGTACAAGTAAGTGTGTGTGTGTGTGTGTGTGTGTGTGTGTGTGTGTGTGTGTGTGTGTGTGTGTGCCGTGGAAGCTGCGATACGTAGCCTAGAAATGAATGTGTAGAGGAGGGGGGTAGAGGGGATGCAGGGTAGTGAGTGTGTGTGTGTGCATGTGTGTGTGTGGGTGTGTGTGTTGGGGCTCATGTACGTTTACGTGTATTTGACTGTGCTTTCATATCTGTGAAACTGCATGTTTGGTGCATATCTGTTATACATATGTGTGTATGTGTGAATGTGTGTCTGCATGTTTTATATTTATTTGCTTATTTATCATAATTTTTGTCTTTTTTTTACGCTTATAGTTGACTTCACGTTTTTGCGCCTTATACATATTATTATTAGTAGTAGTAGTTCTTTTTATGTATTTATCTATTATCTACTTACTTTTTTCTCAAGGCCTGACTAAGCGCGTTGGGTTACGCTGCTGGTCAGGCATCAGCTTGGCAGATGTGGTGTAGCGTATATGGATTTGTGAACGCAGTGACGCCTCCTTGAGCTACTAAATCTGAAACTGAAACTGTAGGGTAGTGTAGTGAAGTGAAGTGCAGTGTAGTATAGTGTAGTGTAGTGTAGGGTAGTGTAGTGAAGTGCAGTATAGTGTAGTGTTGTGTAGTGTTGCGCTATGTTGTGTTGGTCTGAACTGGATTGAACTGCATTGGAATGTGTTTGGTGTGTTTGTTGTGTTGTATTGCATTGTACTGCATTACATTGTATTGTATCGCATTGTATTGTATTGTATTGTGGTGTATTGTATTCTATTACTTTTTTTTTTAATCTGTGGAAAAATTGGACTGCTCTCCCTGGTGAAAGTGCATCGCCACTGTTCAGCGCCACCTTTTTTAATTTTCGTTTTGTTGTCTGCAACTTAGTGCAAGTGTATTTGTGTTTTTATCATCAAAGTGGATTTTTCTGCAGAATGCTGCCATGGACACACACCCCTTGTTGCCGTGGGCTCTTTTACGTGCGCAAAGTGCATGCTGCTTATGGGCCCTCAGTTTATCGGTCTCACCTTAAAGACCAGCACCCAGACTACAACTCGAGGTCTAGTGAAGGTGGGAGTAAAAAAAAAAAAAAAAAGGAAAAAAAAAAGAAAGAAAAGAAAATCCTTGTCTGGTGTGGGATTCGAACGCACTGACACTGGCTTGCTCATCAGGCGCTTTACCACTTGGCCACCGCTCCACAAACAGGAAAACGGCAGTGGAGGAGGAAGACGCTTGTTGCTGCTTAATTCAGCTCCGTCAACTTCCCAATGCGATGTGAAACACTCACCTTCAAAACAAAATGGCTACCATACTTACACTTTTTGATTTGAAACAATACATTAAGGAAAATTCTGTTTAACTGTAAAAGCTGCTCAAGACCTTGATAAGACTCCTTAATGTTTTGCAGGTAATAATGGTTATAACGAAAAAAGAATGAGGCTAGGACAGTCGAGGATTAAATTAAACAATAAGGTTAGTGGTAACTCTCTCGATTCACACATTGTAAATTTACTATCTTGTAAATGGAGAGAGTTTCCTCTCTTATTGTTGTTTAAATGATGGTTATTCTCCTTCTTCTTCTTCTTCTTCGTTCGTGGGCTGCAACTCCCACGTTCACTCGTATGTACACGAGTGGGCTTTAACGTGTATGGCCGTTTTACCCCGCTACGTAGGCAGCCATACTCCGTTTTCGGGGGAAAATAATGGTCATAATTTCGATGGATTCATTACAGGGTTGAACTGGCGTTTCTTTTTCATTATATATTTCATGACTGATCCAAATAATTTATCTGTTTATTTGCATTAGATTAGTTTAGAATGAGTGGCCCAACACTCGGCTTATATCACAGATTGACATAAGTTTACATTTGGGCCAACAGCAAAGTGAGAGCTGTATTATCAATGGTTTCTCCAGTCAATGGGAAACCATTTACAGCTTAGTCTTTTGTAAAGGACTATGACTCTCAAACTAGGAGGCAAAATTGCACTGGCTCTTAGTGCTGCAGCCTTGTGGGCTAGTTGGCCTTTGGGAACCATCCCAACGTCGACTGTCCTAAAACCCTCTTGGCCGAGAGAGTGGGAATGTTCTTGGCAAGACACTCTTCACTATAATCAAATTCTAGCCCAGATAGTCGGAACAGCAGTTGCCTCCTGTGCTGTTCTGATGGTTATAGTCGGACACGACTGACCATCACATATAGTTTAGAATGTTTCTCTTTTAATGACATAACACAGTTTTCGGTCTTGACATGCAAAGCAAACGTTGCACACGCCCCTATTCAACAATGGATGTGCAGCAAACAAAGAAATGCGCAATACTTCTGGCCCGCACACGTCGTGTGGAATGGAGATAAGAAACTGACAAGGTGACGGTGATGACGGTAATGATGGTGATGATGTTGATGGTGATGATGACAAATGTGATGTGGTGTGACATGTCTGCCAAAACAGGTCGCTCTTCTG
>NC_134884.1:22591054-22593554 GCF_041734735.1 Babylonia areolata
ACAGTAGTTGATGTTGATGAAGCAGCAATAGCAGCAACAGCAGCAACACCAGTAGCAATAGTAGTAGTAGTTGTAGCAGCAGCAGCAACAGCAACAGCAGCAGGAGCAGTTGGTAGAAGCAGTAGTTGTCGTGGCAGTTTACTTTAGTAACAGCAGTTGATGTTGATGAAGCAGCAATAGCAGCAGCAGCAGCAGCAGTAGTAGTAGTAGTAGTAGTAGCAGTAGCAGTAATAGTAATAATAGTAGTAGCAACAACAGCAACATAACAGGAGCAGTTGGTGGAAGCAGTAGTTGTCGTGGTAGTTTACTTTAGTAACAGCAGTTGATGTTGATGAAGCAGCAATAGCAGCGGCAGCAGCTGTAGTAGCAGAGCAGCAGCAACAGCAACAGCAACAACAGCAGCAGCAACAGCAACAGCAGCAGGAGCAGTCAGTGGAAGCAACAGTAGTTGTCGTAGAAGTGTAGCAGAAAATGTGGAAAACCGAAATATACACGAATAACGAATTTTTGCCCATCTTGCTTTCAGCAGAAAGAATGGCAGAGGCACAATGACAATGGTTTTATCTCTTTGAGCTGCAGAAAAGGTTCCTTTTTTGTTGTTGTTTTTGTTTGTTTGTTGTTGTTTTTTTGGGGTTGGTATATGTTTGGGTTTTTTTGTTTTTGGTCGGGGTGGGGTGTGGAGGTGGGGGTTGCAGGAGTCTTGTAATGGTGTTACTGGGTCAGGATATTAACCTGGTTTCTTATGGTTGTGTTGACACCATAATCGTTTTTATGCACAGGTGTAGACAGATTCCCTGTCTCTCTGATCTTTCTGATCGCTGTCTCTTCTTCTTCTTCTTCTTCTTCTTCTTCTTCTTCTTCTTCTTCTTCTTCTTCTTCTTCTTCTCTCTCTCTCTCTCTCTCTCTCTCTCTCTCATTCTCTGTCACTTTCCCTCTGTCTCTATCTCTCTCTTTCTTTCTCTCTCACACATTCTTTCTCTTTCTTTCTGTCTCTCTCTCACACACATTCTTTCTCTTTCTCTCTCTCTCTCTCTCTCTCTCTCTCTCTCTCTCTCTCTCTCTCTCTCTCCTCATCTTCTTCTTCTTCTTCTTCTTCTTCTTCTTCTTATTCTTATTCTCTTATCTCTCTCCTCTTTCTTTCTCTCTCTCCCTCTCTCTCTTTCTCTCTTTCTTTCTTTCTATCTTTCTCATTCTCTGTCACTTTCCCTCTCTCTGTCTCTATCTCTCTTTCTCTTTTTCTCTCTCAAACATTCTTTCTCTTTCTTTCTGTCTCTCTCTCTCTCTCTCACTCTCTCGCATTCTCTCTCTCTCTCTCTCTCTCTGTCTCTCTCTCTCTCTCTCCTTTCTCTCTCTCATTCTTACTTTCTCTCTGTCACACTCTCTCTCTCTATCACTCTCTCACACTCTCTCTCTCTCTCTCTCTCTCTCTCTCTCTTTCTTTCTGTCTCTTTCTCTATTTCTCTCCATCTCTGTCTCTGTCTCTCTCTCTCTCTCTCTCTCTCTAACACAGGAACAAACAGTTTTGGTACGCTCTTTTCTATCACTTTGTGTTGTTTTTGTTCTTCACCCTGAAACAGTATACCCATTATCTCCGGCATAGTATCGCCCAGTATCGTTCAGCTTATCCAGTTTTTTTGTTTCTTTTGGCTGTTTTCGTTTTGTTTTATTTCGTTTCGTTTTTTAGTTTGTGTTTTCTTGTTTTCTTTTTTTTTCCCCCTTCACACCTGTGCTGCTGACCCAGTTTATGTGCATCGACTTTTCTGAGACACAATGTATGAATGTCTCTGAGACAGGGACAACCCTTTCGCTGCCGTTGGTTCTTTCACGTGTGCTAAATTTGTATTTGTGTTTGTATTTTCCTTTTTTGTCACAACAAATTTCTCTGTGTGAAATTCGGGCTGCTCTTCCCCAGGGGGAGCGCGTCGCTACACTGAGAACGCCATCCTTTTTTTTTCTTTCTTTTTTTTCCTACGTGTAGTTTAATTTGTTTTTCCTATCGAAGTGGATTTTTCTACAGAATTTTGCCAGGATCAACCCCCTTTTGTTGCCGTGGGTTCTTTTACGTGCCACTAAGTGCATGCTGCACACGGGACCTCGGTTTATCGTCTCGTCCGAATGACTAGCGTCCAGACCACCCACTCAAGGTCTAGTAGAGGAGGAGAAAATATCGACGGCTGAGCCGTGATTCGAACCAGCATGCATGCTGCACTCAGGACCTGGCTTTGCTGTCTCATCGGAATGACTGGGCACCACCAAAGCCCCACTCAGTTTTCGGGAGAGGGAACTGGGTCTGGTGGGAGGGTGGGGGGCTAGGGGGGCAGGAGGGAGTGGGGGGGGGGCGGGGAGGTAAGAATCCCGGTCCATAATATGAGACTCGAACCCATGTACAATCGCTTCCTACGTGAGCGCATTACTACTAGGCCACCGCTCCGTCGAGTTATGTCGATTCTCTTTGCTGCTTTGTTTTCGGATGTTTTATTTTTTGTTGTGCCTTTTGTGT